>NW_024879559.1:0-147705 GCF_009819885.2 Catharus ustulatus
GTCTTTTTAGTAAATACAGAGAGAGGAATTGTGGATGATACAATTCCTCTAAAGCCATCTTCCCCTGGCCCCTGGAACTTGCTATAATAGATAAGGTATCCTAGATACCAAGGCTAAGCCAGATTCCTTAAGAATTTGGTCACTCTCCTAACACTTTGGAAGATAATTGGTTATAAATTAGTTTGTGTAATTGGTCAGTTTGCCTTTAGAACTTCTCACTTAGATTGGATGGTGTTCTTTGTATAAACTTTTATTGGTTGTAGTTTGAATCCCCCCTGAACTTATAAATATGACTGTCTGCCCTTTGTTCTGGGAGATCTGTGCTTGACGACCCTTAGCATGAAATAAAGACTCTGTGGAACTCGTCAAGTAAGGCTCAGGTCTTTCTCTGCTGGCTAAATGTGAGCTTTGTGAGAGATGGCTGATCAATATTAGCACTCTCAGGTCCTGGTAAAAATACCACCAGCAACCAAAAGAAACCTTACAGGTGGTAACTGCATACCCAGAACGTCACTTTCCACTGATGACGTAACTGCTCCCATCAGTGAACCAGGTTTCTGCATCATCAAGGAGGGTTGTCCTTCAGATCTTAGTGGCTGGAGTAGGGGTCTTCAGTGGTTTTCAGGCAATCATGGTGTACTGGTTCCTCTTGGTTTCCACTGAGGAAAGAAGCTGGGTTGACAATGTTAGTTGCCACTATTTCTACATCGTCTTGTTCTGCTATAATGACTTGGTATTTCAGGAATCTCTGTGGGAAAAGTCAGTGGCCACCTTTCACTTCCAGCACTGCAGACACTGTGTGAGACACTAGCACAGTCATTTTCTGGCCCAAGGTGAATTTTTGTGTTTCCTGGATGTTTAGCACAACTGCTGCTACAGTTCAGAGGCATCCTGGCCAGCCCTTGGCTGTCACATCTAGTTGCTTAGAAAAGTAAGCAACTGCCCCTCGATATGGGCCTAAACCTTGGGCTAGTATCTCCAGGGCAATCCCGTGTTTTTCATGGGAAAACAGAAAAAATGGTTTACTTACACCTGGCACTCCCAGAGCTGGGGCTGACATAAAAGCCTTCTTAAATTCGTCAAAGGCTCATGCAACCTCTTTTGTCCATTGAAGGTCTCTGTTCCCTGCTGCAATGAGAGCATAGAGTGGTTTTACAAGCAGTCCATAATTACAGACCCACAATCTGCACCACCCTGTCATTCCTAAAAGGGTTCGCAGTTCTTTGATTGTCTCAGGTTTTGGAGTGGGCATATCGCTCTTTACAACTTTGGCCCAAGGTCTATTGTCCAGCAGTGATCTCATATCCCAGGCAGATCACTTTCTCTTTCACTACCTGATACCCCATACCCCTGGAGTCCCAGAAAATTTGGGATGTTTACTGTCCAGGTCATGTATGTTTCTTCTGTCTGGTTGGCTATTAGGAGGTCATCTAGGTACTGGCAACAGCCTTCCTTCTCCAGGTTGGGCTTCCCAAGCCTTCAGGTCCTTTGTTAGTTGCTCTCCGAACAAGGTGGGTGAGTTCTTAAACCTTGAGGCAACCATATCCAAGTGAGCTGTGTTTTGCACCCGCTCTTAGGGCTTTGCCACTCAAAGGCAAAAATTTTCTGGCTGGTTTTATGGAGAGGGAGGCAAAAGAAGGCATCTTTCAAATCTAAAACAGTAAAACAGGTTAGCTCAGGTGTTAAGCATGTTAATAGAGTATATGGGCTGGCCACTACAGGGTGAAGTTCCTCAGTCATCTTAGTGATAGCTTGTAGATCTTGTACTACTCGATATGAGCCATCAGGTTTTCAAACAGGTAAAATGGGAGTGTTAAAATCAGATTAACACTCTTTTAACAATCCTAATTGCAGAAAATTTTCAATTCTTGGCCAATTCCTTCTCTATGTTCCTTTTTCAAAGAGTATTCTTTCACTCTGACTGGTTGTTTTCCTTCCTTAATTTCATTAATATAAAGGGGGCATTTTTTGCCCTCCCTGGAATATCAGAGGCCCATACTCCAGGAAATACTTGACTCATTATTTCTTCACAAATTTCTCCTTCAGTCATTGTTAATATTAAATCTAATGCTTCTACGTATTTTTGATCATTTACCTCCAAAGTAATCTCCCCATTTTCTTTAAATGTAACAGTTGCTTGTAATTGTGCCAATAAATCCATACCCAGGAGCAGGTCTGGGGAGTTGGGCATATACAGAAACTTATGAATGCCCATTGTTTTCCAAATTTATACTTTAAAGGCTTACAGAAATATGCTTTTTCAGTCTGGCCAGTTGGCCCCCTTTCCACTATATACTTATCCTGCACAGGCATTAAAGCTTCATTTAGAACTGTGTGGGGACAAGGGCCCTGGGGAGCTGTGGGTGAGTCCCACTGAGGGACAGTGCTGGAATGGGAGACTTGTTGGGGATGGGTGTGAGATGTTTCTGGTGTAAGAACCCAGAAACTTGGGATTTTTGATCTTTCTGTGCTTTCTCGCAATGACCCCCAGGAGAACACTACTTTTGACCTGAGACCTTGGAGAAGTCTTCCAAATTCGAGTGATGGAATTAAAACCATGGGTGTAGTTATAATAGAAATGTGTGATTCCACATCGTGAATGGTTTGGAATTCGGAGGTTTTAGAATACAGTAATGGGCATAGGACAAGATGGGGGATTTTGGGTGGTGTCTCTTTCTGCCTTCTTCCTTCTTCTTCATGATTTCAGGTAGTAGTTTCTGGTTGGACAGTTAGTGCTGCTCTGTGGGTCAAAGGTGTTTGCTTATTTGGTCAAAAGTATAAACAATATAGGTGTTAAGTCCCTATTAAACTGTTTAGCTTTTAAAGGCCTTGTAACTAAGTAGATTGAGGTCTCCATTTTGCTTGCTTTTGCTTGCAGAACTCTCTGTACTTTAAATAACATTTAATAAACAACCAAGCCAGAACACAAGAAATTATTCCTCTTCGTGTTTTAATCCTGACTCTGAGTGAAGACAGAATAAAATGAAGACAAGCCACTAATTAGTGCAGTTACCCAGTTTGCACCTGGCACCCCTCTGTGTGTGGTAGCTGTGCAGAGCAGGACCCAGGTGCTCTGGGAGGGCTCAGTGGCTGCAGGTGTGACAGGATGAGGGTCAGCCGCAGGGACAGGGGATATTCCCACCTGGACTCCACCCTGGGCCTGGAGATGGGGACCAGTTTGGGCCATGCAGGGCAAAAGAATAATGGGGTGGTGTGGATGTGGGAAGCAATTCTCCAAACTTCAGCCTTGTCTCAGGTGATCACCATTTCCCAGTGCTGCCCAGCGTCTCCAGTGCCCCGGACATCCAAATGACCTGGCTATTTCCCAGGTTCATGACACTGTTGTCTTATCATGTCCCAGTTTTCTAAGATTCTGGAGTCTTCTTGTCCCAAGAAGAGGGGTCAGTGCAGCCCCTGTTTCTCCATGAGGCACGAGGGGAGAAGTGACGATTCTGCTCAGAGCGGCTAGGTGAATATCTGGGGTCAGCTCTGGGATATGTTGAAGGAAAAGCCCTTGGAGGGGAGAGGACATGGGGAGTGAGGCACTAGGGCTGTTGGAGGATGGATTATATTGGAGTGGGGGCTGTCCCCACAGGGTGCCTGGCTGCCTTTGGATCCCTGCCTGCACCCCTTGGCCCCCGGCTGCCCAGTCCCCTCCAGGGGCAGCTGCCCCGTGCAGGAAGCTGCAAGGATGTGGGCAGGGGGGCTGGATCCGTGCCACAGTTGGGATGGACTCTGTGCCAGGGCTGGGCTTGTGGCCAGGGCTGGGGGCTGTGCCAAGCCTGGCTTTGGCCTGGGGGCTGTCAGGGAGGGCGCAGGGAGGAGTCCCAGCAGGGATAAAGGTGCTGCTGCCCTGCTGCAGCCTCAGCCAGTGCTGCCCAGAGTGAGAGGAAGATGAAGGTGGCTGTGCTCAGCGTGGCCCTGCTCTTCTCCATCCTGCTGTGCCTCCCGGACACAGAATGAGGTGAGACAGCAGCCAAACGCTGTCTGCGTACCCTGCTCTTCTGTAACTCCATCCCATCCCCATCCCCATCCCCATCCCCATCCCCATCCCCATCCCATCCCATCCCATCCCATCCCATCCCATCCCATCCCATCCCATCCCATCCCATCCCATTCCTTTAAGTCTCTTCAGGAATTCCCTCCCTGTCCCTTCTCTGTGTCCTGTCCAGGCTCCCCAAACACCTCCCCTTGACCATTCCCAAGGCCTTTACTTCTGTGTCCCCCTTCAATCCTTTGCCTTTCTTCCTGGACTCTGGACACTGCAGCAGGGTCCCCTTCAACAATTCCCTGACTCACCCCCCCCTCCCCAAATCCTCTGTGGGTACTGTAGATTTGTACCCACCCATCCTCGTTCTTCTGTCCCCACCCAGTCCCTCCCTTGCACTCCCATGTCCCTGCCCTGCAATTCCTTTCTCCTCCCCTGTACCTCACACTGAGCCACTTCCACGCCCCCCAGCCCAGTCCCTTGGGCTCTCCACTGACCCCAGTTCAGTGTCTTTGGGTCTCCCCCCACCCTAAACACATCTCCTCGGAGGCCCTGAGTTCCCACCCCATTGTTCCCACCCTGCTCCCTGCACCCGTGTCCCCCCACAGCCCCACAAAGTCCAATCCTGACCAAACCTTTGCTCTCCTTTCCCAGGCGCTGCTGGAAGGAACCCAGGATGATCTGCGGGAGGTGAGTGGGGTGCTGGGATTGGAGGGCATCCCCTCAGGGAATTTGGGGGGCAGTTGTGTCCCCCCATCTCTCACTGGCACCGGGGCCATCCCAGTGCCCAGCGAGATCTCCTGTTCTCTCTGCAGATTGATTTAGACAATGTCGCCATCCTGGAGACGCCTCTGGTGGGTACCACGAGTTCTGCCAGTGCCAGACCCTCCCCTTGCATGGCCACCACACCCCAGAGCATCCCAGTGTGTCCCAGCACAGCACAGTGCACCCGTACTGACCCACCAGACAACTCCCCTGCCCTACAGATCCTCCCCTTTCCCTGATCCCCATTCCATTACCATCCCTGTCCCCTCAGCACCCTCCTGGATGTCCCACGACACAGCCCCTGCCCCAGCTGTGCCTCTTAGCCAGGTCCCCAGTGCTTCTGGGCAGGGGCACAGCAGCTCCTGCACCCCATTGCTCCCCACAGGCCCCTTCCCCAAGCCCCCGTGCTTTCCCCCACCTCCCAGTGCAGCCCAGTGCCCCCAGTGTGTCTCTAACGCTGTGTTTGTCTCCCAGCCCCCAGTTGTTGAAAGGCTGGAGGCTGCTCTGCGACAGAAGCAGCCTGGCTGCCTCTCTGGGTGCCTAGGTGAGCCGTGCCTGCAGGGAGAGGGGTGGGGACAGGGCCCCTCTCATATTCCAGTGGGCACCAGAAGGTCACCTTCTGGGGTTTGATTTTTAGCATTGTAAGTTGTGTCCTGATCCCCTCTGGTGGCATGAGGAGATGATCATCCCTGGAGGGCCCCCTGACCCCTTTGTGCCCAAGGCCATTTCCCCTGCATAATCAATAAACCCTTTGAGCAAATCTTTGCTCTGTGTCCATCTGTCTGTGTTCGTGGCTCTGGATTTCTTCCTTTCCTGTAGCTGGGGGGAAGTCAGGTCAGGTCCAGTTGCTCCATGCAGAGCTCTTCTGTCTGGACCCAATCCGTGCTCTCCCCTGGACCAGTTGTGTATTGGGAGTGTTTCAGGGTCCAGGGGGAGTGGGTTAAGTTGGTGGGTGGGTGTCCAGGTTGAGGTTGGCTGCGAGCATGGCAGGAATGGCCCTGGGTTGAAAAATAAAAAAAATAAATTAAAACCAAGTTTTCTTTTGATTTCCTTTCCCCCAAAATTCTTTATTTACTCAAATAAAATTGCTTTATTTAATAAAAAAAAAACTGTTACAAAAATCTTAATATGTAAAAGTATGTTTAATAAAAAGTCTTTATTGGTCTTGAAAGTTTGGTTCCCTGGCAGGTTGGGTTTGCTGGGTCTACCAGTCCCAGGGCCATGTGGGGCTGTGGGGTGTCCTGGGTGTGGGGCCATTCATGGTCACCTGGAGTGCCTGGCCATGGTAGGGAGGAGCCACCACGATGTCCTGGCAAAGGGCAAGAGGTTCTATAGGCTCTGGGGTAATTTTTGGCAACCAGGTCCACCAGCGCCTGAATTGGGTGAATTTTGGGATGGGCTGGGTACATATGATGTCCCCAGCTGTCCTGGGAGCTCAGCAGGGACTTGGTAATGTTCGCTGACTCCAGTTCCAATCCTGAAGGAGCCGCTGCTGCAGGCACTACCCTGGGGCAGCTGCACAGCAGAACTGGCAAAAGGAATTGCCCTTGCAGAGAGGTAAGTATCCCCACCACAGGGATACTCTGCTCTCTCATCCATGGGGCACAAAGCCACAAAACTCCAGGGGAAAATCTTCCCCCATGGGCAATGTGGCTTCTTGGACAAGTTCCAGAGCAAACAGTCAAGGCAGTGGCCTGACAGGTTTTCCCAGCTGGCCCACAAGACATCTCTGATGGATCCACAAGAAAGACAAAGCAGAACCCTTCACTGATGTCCTGGAATGTCAAACAGGAATCACAGCCATGGAGGGCTCTCAGGAACCACTTCTCAGGGTATTTTCACTTCTTGGATGCCCAAGATGTCAGAATGTCTTCCTGGTGCCTCAGGCTCTGGGCAAACAGGGCTTATCAGAGATGCTGGCAGGGGACCAACATCCCTCCCCTGACTGGGCACCTCTGTTTGCCCAATTAGATCCCAGTGGCTGCCTGGGGACAAAAACCCATTCTCTGTATCCCTGGGGATGGGCACATCCTGCTCTGGGCCAGTGCAGGCCTTGTTTCAGGGCATTGCAGAGACCCTGTGTGGGGACAAGGGCTCTGGGGAGCTGTGGGTGAGTCCCAGTGAGGGACAGTGCTGCAATGGCAGCCTTGTTGGGGGATGGGGTCCCTGGCACCCCCCGTGTGTGGGAGCTGTGCAGAGCAGGACCCAAGGTGCTCTGGGTGGGCTCTGTGGCTCTGGGTAGGACGGGCTCAGCCCCAGGGCAGGGGACATTCCTGTCTCTGCACTCTGCTCTGGGCTGCAGATGGAACTGGTTTGGGACATGCAGGGAAAGGGAAATGGAGCCCTCTGGCTGTGGGAACAAGCACACCTGGGGCATTCCCCAAGCCTGTATTCAGGTGATCCACACTGCCCAGTGTTTCCAGTGTCTGCGCTGACTGCAGATCACAGCCCACCACCTGCCCTTGACTCAAAGTCCTTTCACATTGCTGTTTTCCCTTGATTCCTGATTCCCCAGGAAGAGGGGCCAGTGCTTATTGAGAATTGAGAGAGAGTCAGGGACTGCTGATTTGTGATCAGATTCCGAGTTTTACTGTGAGCTACAGTAAAAAAGGCACTGGTTCCTTCAGGAAGGTTTGGAACTTTTTACTACCTTCATTGGGTTAAACATCAAACAAGCAACCTTTAAGTTTCTACTTAGGGTCAATCTTCTTTCCTGTCACCAGTCTTGGTCCAATCTCTTGTGATCTTTAAAGCTCTGTTTGCTCTTGCTAAGGCATCTGGTTATCCAACTGCATATGCTAATTAAATCTACATTGCTATCAGACTCAGTTACCATAATTCCTGACCCCATGAGAGCTCCCAGAACATTCCTGATCCCATGGAAGCTTCTGGAGCAGTTCTTGACCGCATAGAAGATCCAGAAGACTCCTGACCCCATGAAAGGATCTGGAGCAGTTCCTGACAAGGAACTCCATCTCCCCATGGAAGATCCAGGAGCCTTTTCTGACCCCATGGATGGATCTGGAGCAGTTCCTGACCCCATGGAAGGATCTGGAACATTCCTAACCCATAACTAGTGATATTCCTGCACCCATGGAAAGACCTGTGACATTTGTGACCCCCTGGAACATTGATGACCCAAAGAGAGCTCCCGGAGCAGTTCCTGACACCATAGAAGGATCTGAAACATTCCTGTCTTCATGGAAGCACCTGGAACAGTTCCTGACCTCATGGAAGGACCTGGACCAGTTCCTGACCTCCACGGAAGCTCCTGGAACATTCCTGACTCCATGGAAGCTCCTGGAACATTCCTGACCCATGGAAGCTCCAAAAGCAGTTCCTGACCCCATGGAAGGACCTGGCGCAGTTCCTGACCCCATGGAAAGATCTGGAACATTCCATAGCTCATGGAAGGATATGGAACTGTTCCTGACCCCATGGTTCCATCTGTAACATTCCTGAACCCATGAATGGATCTGGGACATTCTTGACCCCACGGGAGCTCCCAGAGCTGTTCCTGCAGTCCCTGACCCCACAAAGGAGCAGTGGCACAAATGAACGCCCCGTTCCCCAAGCCCAAAGCCCATGCTCTGCTCAAAGGTTTATTGATCATTGCAGGGACATTCCTGGGGCTCTCAGGGCTTGGGGTTCTTCCAGGGATGGGATCTCCTTGTGCCGCTGCAGGGGGCAGCACTCAGGGTCACCACCGGCTCCATCCTAAAATCCAGAGGCCAAAGTGTGACCCCCCGTGCCCCGGGGGACAGCAGAGGGGCCTTGTCCCCTCCCCTCCCTGGCAGGAGCTGGGAATTAGGGCCGGCCTCACCTGGGACAGGACTCAGCTCCTCAGATCCAGGTGAGCCCCAGATCTGCTCCCCCCAGGATGCCCAAACCCTCCCTGAGCCCCTCCTGGCCCCCCTAGAGCCCCCAGGGCACAGGGACAGCCTTGGGGACAGCTCTGGCCATTGTCCCCTGCACACGGAGCAGGGACAGTCTTGGGGACAGCCTTGGGGACATCTCTGGCCATTGTTCCCCACACAGGGAGCATGGACAGCCTTGGGGACAGCTCTGGCTATTGTCCCCTGTACACGGAGCAGGGACAGCCTTGGGGACAGCCTTGGGGACATCTCTGGCCATTGTCCCCCACACAGGGAGCAGGGACAGCCTTGGGGACAGCCTTGGGGACATCTCTGGCCATTGTTCCCCACACAGGAGCATGGACAAGCCTTGGGGACAGCTCTGGGCTATTGTCCCCTGTACACGGAGCAGGGACAGCCTTGGGGACAGCCTTGGGGACATCTCTGGCCATTGTCCCCCACACAGGGAGCAGGGACAGCCTTGGGGACAGCCTTGGGGACATCTCTGGCCATTGTCCCCTGCACACGGAGCAGGGACAGCCTTGGGGACAGCCTTGGGGACATCTCTGGCCACTGTCCCCTGCACACGGAGCAGGGATAGCCCCCCTCAGGGTCTCTCTGCTAACCCCAGGCTCAGCCCACCCCAGGGGGCTGCAGGGTCCCCCCAAGGCCCCCCAGGAGCCTTTGGGGGCTGCAAACCCCCGGAGATTTCTCAGTGCAGCACCCTGAGGGGCAGCCACCACAGGCTGGGGAAAAATGTGGAGCTGGGGCTGTGCTGGGGGACACTGGGGTCACTGGGGAATGCTGGGGGGCACTGGGTTGCCAGGGGAGGGTCTGGGACCTGCAGAGCTCGGGATCCTCACCTCAGACCACTTCACTGGAGAGGCTCTCGCTGTTCCCTGCAGAGAGACCCAGAGATGTCACTGCAGTGTCCACTGTGCCAAGTGAGGTGTCCCCAATCCCAGTGAGGTGTCCTCACTTCCACAGAGGTGTCCTCAAACCCAGTGAGTGTGTCTCCAATCCCAGTGAGGTGTCCCCAGTCACACAGGGAGAGTTGGGGTGCAGGGGGGCTTTCAGTGACGCTGAAAATGGGGGAATTGGGGACCCCACGGGACTTGGGACAGGGTTAGGGAAGGGGTGGGGCTGTAGAGGGGAAGGAGGAGGAGGAAAAAGATGACGAAGAAGGAATTTCAGTGGAGGGACACGGGGGCTGAATTTTGGGGTGAGTGGTGGGAGGAGAAAATGGGACAGGGGTCCAAACCCAAGGGGTTTGGGGGGAGTGTGGGAGTGGGGGGATGAGGAGAGGATTTGGGGACGTTCCATATGAGGGCAAGGGGAAAGGGCAAGGGGGAAAGAGGGCAGGAAATGGATGGGGAATGAGACACTGGGGGGTTACTGGGGTAACTGGAATAACTGGGATTGCAATGGGGGGCCTCTGTGGGATCAGCTGGGGGAACTGGGACAACTGGGTTGCAATAGGGCCTCTCTGGGAACAACTGGGGTAACTGGGACAGCCATGGGGCCCTCTCTGGGAACAACTGGGGAAACTGGGATTGCAATGCGGTCCCTCTCTGGGAAGCACTGGGATTTACTGGGGTTCACTGGGATTCACTGGGGTGCACTGGAGGGCCATAGCCCTGAGGGGGTGGTCTGGCCCCACAATTCCCAGTACTCACCTTGCTCTTCCTGGCTGTGGCTTTCCCTGTGGAGAGATGGGGACACATCAGTGGGGTGTGCCCAGCCCAATAAGGGATGGTGTGCACAAACTGGTTCCAGGTTCCCACAGTGAAGTGTCCCCAGTCCCAGTGAGGTGTCCCCAGAACCCAGTGGGGTGTCACCAATCCCAGTGCAATCCCAGTGAGGTATCCCCAACGCCAGTTAGGTGTCCCCAATCCCACTGAGGTGTCCCGCAACCCATAGAGGTGTCCCCAACCCCAGTGAGATGTCCCCAGTCCCAGTCTGGGATGAGAGGTGAAGAGGAGGAGGGACACAGGGCCTGAATCTTGGGGTGGGTGGGTGGCAGCAGAAAATGGGTCAGGGGACAAAAACCTGAGGCGTTTGGGAGGGGCTTTGAGAGTGGGGGGATGAGGAGGGGATTCGGGGACATCCCACACAGGGGCAATGGGAAAGGGCAAGGGGGAAGGAGGGCAGGAAAGGGCAGGAAATGGACGGGGGAATGAGGCACCTGCAGGGTTACTGGGGGAACTGGGTAACTGGGTTTGCAATGGGGGCCCCTCTGAGAAGCACTGAAATTTACTGGGGTTCACTGGGATTCACTGGGGTGCACTGGAGGGCCATAGCCCTGAGGGGGTGGTCTGGCCCCACAATTCCCAGTATTCACCTTGCTCTTCCTGGCTGTGGCTTCCCCCTGTGGAGAGACGGGGACACATCAGTGGGGTGTGCCAGCCCCAATAAGGGATGGTGTGCACAAACTGGTTCCAGGTTCCCACAGGGAAGTGTCCCCAGTCCCAGTGATGTGTCCCCAGCAAGGACTGGGTGCACAAACTGGCTCCCAGTTCCCACAGTGGTGTCCCCCCATTTCCAGCACTCACCATGATGACGGAACCACCCCCTTTGGTGGGGTCCCCCAGGGGACACTGGACAAGGGGAGCAAAGGGACACTCAGGACTGTGCTTGTGGACTGCAGAGAGACATGGGGGTCCCCAAAGCCCCCAGCCCATGGCTAACCCCTGAGCCAAGGAGGAAAATCCCTGTGATCCCAACCGAGAGTATCTCCTGCTCACCATGTGGAGGAAAATCCTGCCCCGGAGCCGGGCTCATGATGACAAATCCAGCCCCGCCTGATATCCAGGAAGCATCGTCTGCCAGCCCGAGCGTCTGCCATGGGGGCACAGCAGGATGGAAAAGAGCAGGGCCACACTGAGCACAGCCACCTTCATCTTCCTCTCACTCTGGGCAGCACTGGCTGAGGCTGCAGCAGGGCAGCAGCACCTTTATCCCTGCCGGGACTCCTCCCTGAAACCCTCCCTGACAGCCCCCAGGCCAAAGCCAGGCTTGGCACAGCCCCCAGCCCTGGCCACAAGCCCAGCCCTGGCACAGAGTCCATCCCAACTGTGGCACGGATCCAGCCCCCTGCCCACATCCCTGCAGCTTCCTGCATGGGGCAGCTGCCCCTGGAGGGGACTGGGCACCCGGGGGCCAAGGGGTGCAGGCAGGGATCCAAAGGCAGCCAGGCACCCTGTGGGGACAAACCCCCACTCCAAAACAATCCATCCTCCAGCCCAGTGCCTCACACCCTACCTCCCAGTACGCCTCCCCTTCAAGGGCTTTTCCTTCAACACATCCCAGAGCTGACCCCAGCCATTCACCCAGTGGCTCTGAGCAGAATCTGCTCCCCCTCCTGCCCCACGTGGAAACAGAGATGGACTCAGCCCTCTTCTTGGGGAAATGAGATTCCGGAATCGCAGAAAAACTGGGACATGATAGGATAGGGGTGTCATGAACCTGGTGTTATAAATGAGAAACAAGTCTCAATTTTTAGGCAAAATTTAGATTGCTTATTTATATAGGCAGAGCAAAGCAGCACTGCTGAGGCATGAGGGGTCACTGCCCACTCCACACTCCATTGATTGTTGGTTTGCAGCTTCTTGTTGTAGTGTAGCAAACAAACAATTTTTGTATTCTTGCTATCATAATTTTGCCAGGCAAGCAGTGGTGGCCGAAATAAACATCCGTGTAAAAGTCTCTGGGAGTCAGTCTCATAGGTAAGGATCTGGTCTTGGTAGATAAAACCAGCAGAAATCGGGAAGTTCTGGTTTTCGTAGATAGGCAGTCATTGATAAAACAAAGGCAGGAAGTCTGATTTTGCAAAATCTATCAGACTATTGGAAAGTCTGATTTTACTGACTGTTAGTAGATACAAATTATTTAGAAACATAATATTCATAATGGGGGATTTAAAACTGAATGATTTAATCACATTTTTCCTCTATCAAGTGCACTTCAGATCCTAGTATTTTGGTTTATACAAACCTCAATACTTTTACGATTAACACAAATCTTTTATCATTTATCACACTAGGAAATAGCCAGGTTATTTGGATCTCCAGGTACTGGAGACACTGGGCAAGCACTGGGAAAATGATGATCACCTGAAGACAAGGCTGAAGCTTGGGGAATTGCTCAGCTGTGACACATCACACCTCCACACCACCCCATTATTTCCCATTCCCTGCATGGCCCAAACTGGTCCCATCTCCAGGCCCAGGATGGAGTCCAGGTGGGAATATCCCCTGTCCTGGAGCTGACCCTCATCCTGTCACACCTGCAGCCACTGAGGCCCTCCCAGAGCACCTGGGTCCTGCTCTGCACAGCTGCCCCACAGTGACGGGTGCCAGGTGGAAACTGGGTAACTGCACTAACTAGTGGCTTATCCTTATTTCTTCTGTCTTTCACTCAGAGTCAGGATTAAAAACATGAGAGAGACAAATTTCTTGTGTTCGGGCTTGGTTGTTTAATAAATCTTATTTAAAGTACAGAGAGCTCTGCAACACTTCTAGCCACCAGCTACAAGTGAGTAAAATGAAGGTGAATCGAGCTAGTTACAAGGTCTTTTAGAGCTAAACAGTCCAATAAAGAGGTAACACCTATATTATTTATACATTTGACCCAATAACCAAACTCCTGTGACCCACAGCAAACACTAACTGTCCAACCATAAATTACTACCTCAAATAATGAAGAAGAGGGAAGAAGAACACAGAAAGAGACACCACTCAAAATCCTCCATCTTTTCCCATACCTGTTACTATATCCTAAAATGTTAAAATTGAAAACACTTCACCATGTGAAATCACACACTTTATTTCAACTACACACCTGTGACTCCAACTCCATAGCTCAGTTTTGGAAACCTTCTCAAGGCCCTCAGGTCAAATCAGTGTTCTCCTGGGGGTCAGTGCCAGAAAGCACAGAATGATCAAAAATCCCAGTTCTGTGTTCCTTAACCAGGGACCCCATCCCAACAAGGCTGCCATCTCAGCACTGTCCCTCACTGGGACTCACCCACAGCTCCCCAGAGCCCTTGTCCCCACACAGGGTCTCGGCCATGCCCTGAAACAAGGCCAGCACTGGCCCAGAGCAGGATGTGCCCATCCCCAGGGATACAGAGAGGGGATGTTTGTCCCCAGGCAGCCACTGGGATCAAACTGGCAAACAGAGGTGCCCAGTCAGGGGAGGGATGTTGGTCCCCTGCCAGCATCTCTGATAAGCCCTGTTTGCCCAGAGCCTGAGGCACCAGGAAGACATTCTGACATCTTGGGCATCCAAGAAGTGAAAATGCCCTGAGAAGTGGTTCCTGAGAGCTCTCCACGGCTGTGATTCCTGTTTGACATTCCAGGACATTAGTTGAAGCTTTGTTGTTTCCCAGGAGGTGCCTTGGAGCCTGAAAGGGTCACAATGGGGTCTCCCCACAGCCTTTATTTTTTTCCAGGCTGAACAGCCCCAGCTCTCCCTGCCCATCTCCGTCCCAGAGGTGCTCTGGCCCTCGGGGTGTCCTGCTGTCCTCCTCTGGAACAGCTCCATGAATTCTGTCTTTCCTGTGCTGAGAACCCTCTTGCAAATTGTTTATCCAGAAGACACCGTCGATAGGAGAGGGGAAACTCATTCGTCCTGAAAGGCTGGCACAGTGTGGGGACACAAAACTGTAGGGACAGTTCCTGGAGGGCTGAGACAGCCCCCAGCGAGGAAAGGATATTCCCATGGGGTTCCCTGGAAATGGGGGACTCACTCTACCTGCACTGGGAGCCTCTGTGTGTGTCCAGATCATTGCCCCCAGGTTGTTGGCACACAGTCATTGGCTGTCCAGTGCCATCCCCCTGACTGGCACTGATCTCCAACACAGCCTGGAACTGTCCATGGCCAAAGTTCCACAATTAGGACCCTGCAGACACTTCCTGAATTCCTCTCCAAGGTGATGAGGAACTCGGGTGATTAGGAACATTGATCAGCACAGCAATGACATCACAGCACTTGTCCATCTGCCAAGAATCCCCCATGGGGACACTCTGCTCTCTCATCCATGGGGCACAAAGCCACAAAACTCCAGGGGAAAATCTTCCCCAGTGGGCAATGTGGCTTCTTGGACAAGTTCCAGAGCAAACAGTCAAGGCAGTGGCCTGACAGGTTTTCCCAGCTGGCCCACAAGACATCTCTGACGGATCCACAAGAAAGACAAACAGAACGCTTCACTAATGCCCTGGAATGTCAAACAGGAATCACAGCCATGGAGGGCTCTCAGGAACAACTTCTCAGGGCATTTTCACTTCTTGGATGCCCAAGATGTCAGAATGTCTTCCTGGTGCCTCAGGCTCTGGGCAAACAGGGCTTATCAGAGATGCTGGCAGGGGACCAACATCCCTCCCCTGACTGGGCACCTCTGTTTGCCCAGTTTGATCCCAGTGACTGCCTGGGGACAAACACCCACTCCCCATATTCCTGGTGATGGTCACATCCTGCTCTGGGCCAGTGCAGGGCTTGTTTCAGGGCATGGCCGAGACCCTGTGTGGGGACAAGGGCCCTGGGGAGCTGTGGGTGAGTCCCAGTGAGGGACAGTGCTGCAATGGCAGCCTTGTTGGGGATGGGGTCCCTAAAACACCCATGTGAAGCTGAGCAGGACACAGGTGATCTGAGAGGGTTTATTGGCAGCAGGCGTGACAGGATGAGGATCAGCCCCAGGACAGGGGATATTCCCATTCCTGCAGCTGAAGATGAGACCAGTTTGGGCCATTCAGGGCAAGGGAAATAATGGGGTGGTGTGGATTTGGGAAGTGTCACACCTGAGCAATTCCCCAAGCATCCGCCTTGTCTTCAGGAGATCATCACTTCCCAGTGTTGCCCAGTGTGACTGGAAATCCAAATGACCTGGCTATTTCCTAGGTTCATGACACTGTTGTCCTATCATGTCCCAGTTTTCTGAGATTCTGGAATCTCATTGTGCCAAGAAGAGGGGTCAGTGCATTTCCTGTTTCCTCATGGGGCAGGAGGTGCAGACAGTAATGATTCTGCTCAGAGCCACTGGGTGAATGGCTGGGGTCAGCTCTGGGATGTGTTGAAGGAAAAGCCCTTGTAAGGTAGGGGTACTGGGAGATGGGGGGTGTGGCACTGGGGCTGGAGGATGGATTGTGTTGGAGTGGGGGTTTGTCCCCACAGGGTGCCTGGCTGCCTTTGGATCCCTGCCTGCACCCCTTGGCCCCCCGGGTGCCCAGTCCCCTCCAGGGGCAGCTGCCCTGTGCAGGAAGCTGCAAGGATGTGGGCAGGGGGGCTGGATCCGTGCCACAGTTGGGATGGACTCTGTGCCAGGGCTGGGCTTGTGGCCAGGGCTGGGGGCTGTGCCAAGCCTGGCTTTGGCCTGGGGGCTGTCAGGGAGGGCGCAGGGAGGAGTCCCGGCAGGGATAAAGGTGCTGCTGCCCTGCTGCAGCCTCAGCCAGCGCTGCCCAGAGTGAGAGGAAGATGAAGGTGGCTGTGCTCAGCGTGGCCCTGCTCTTCTCCATCCTGCTGTGCCCCGTGGCACAGAATGAGGTGAGACAGCAGCCAAACGCTGTCTTCATACCTTACTCTTTGTAACACCCATCCCATCCCATCCCATCCCATCCCATCCCACCCCATCGTTTTGGCCACTTCAGAAATGCCCTCCCTGCTCCCCCCTCTGTGTCCTCTCCAGCATCCTCAAACGCCTCCCAGTCACCATTCCCAAGGCGTTTCCTTTCATGTTCCCCCTTCAATCCTTTGCCTTTCTTCCTGGTAACTGTAGCAGGGTCCCCTTCAACAATTCCCTGACTCACCCCCCCTCCCCAAATCCTCTCTGGGTCCTGTAGCTTTTGTCCCCACCCATCCTCATTCTTCTGTCCCCACCCAGACCCTCCCTTGCACTCCAATGTCCCTGCCCTGCAATTCCTTTCTCCTCCCCTGTACCTCACACCGAGCCCTTTCCTCACCTTCATCCCTATCCCTTGGGCTCTCCACTGACCCCAGTTCAGTGTCTTTGGGTCTCCCCCCACCCTAAACACATCTCCTCGGAGGCCCTGAGTTCCCACCCCATTGTTCCCACCCTGCTCCCTGCAACCCGTGTCCCCCCACAGCCCCACAAAGTCCAATCCTGACCAAACCTTTGCTCTCCTTTCCCAGGCGCTGCTGGAAGGAACCCAGGATGATCTGCGGGCGGTGAGTGGGGTGCTGGGATTGGAGGGCATCCCCTCAGGGAATTTGGGGGGCAGTTGTGTCCCCCCATCTCTCACTGGCACCGGGGCCATCCCAGTGCCCAGCGAGATCTCCTGTTCTCTCTGCAGATTGATTTAGACAATGTCGCCATCCTGGAGACGCCTCTGGTGGGTACCACGAGTTCTGCCAGTGCCAGACCCTCCCCTTGCATGGCCACCACACCCCAGAGCATCCCAGTGTGTCCCAGCACAGCACAGTGCACCCGTACTGACCCACCAGACAACTCCCCTGCCCTACAGATCCTCCCCTTTCCCTGATCCCCATTCCATTACCATCCCTGTCCCCTCAGCACCCTCCTGGATGTCCCACGACACAGCCCCTGCCCCAGCTGTGCCTCTTGGCCAGGTCCCCAGTGCTTCTGGGCAGGGGCACAGCAGCTCCTGCACCCCATTGCTCCCCACAGGCCCCTTCCCCAAGCCCCCCGTGCTTTCCCCCACCTCCCAGTGCAGCCCAGTGCCCCCAGTGTGTCTCTAACGCTGTGTTTGTCCCCAGCCCCCAGTTGTTGAAAGGCTGGAGGCTGCTCTGCGACAGAAGCGCCTGGCTGCCTCTCTGGGTGCCTAGGTGAGCCGTGCCTGCAGGGAGAGGGGTGGGGACAGGGCCCCTCTCATATTCCAGTGGGCACCAGAGGTCACCTTCTGGGGTTTGATTTTTAGCATTGTAAGTTGTGTCCTGATCCCCTCTGGTGGCATGAGGAGATGATCATCCCTGGAGGAGCCGCCTGACCCCTTTGAGCCTTGGGCCATTTCCCCTGAACAAACAATAACCCCTTTGAGCAGAACTACACTCTGTGTCCATGTGTGTTTCCATGTTAATTTCCCCCAAATCTCCAAGAGGTTTCCCCCAGAGGTGTTGTCTTGTCCCTGTGTCCATCTGTCCATTACATCACTCTGTCACTGTCACCTCCACACATCTCTGACCCCACTGGCACCTCCCCACTGGCTCTGTGCTCCTTCCTCCTCCAGGAATGACCACGGGAGGGAGCTCAGACCAGGACCATCCAGGGAAGTGATGGATAATGAGCACCTGGCAGAGTCACGAGGAATCCCCCATTCCAGGGTGTTGTGGGGTGCAAGGGGGCCCCTGTGTCCCCTCCCATCCCCAGGGCTACAAACCAGGGAGGAGATGCCTCTGCTGCCTCAGCTCAATCTCTTCCCTCAGCCCTTGGCCTGGGCAGTCTCTGGCTGCCGCACAACCTCTGGAGGAGCCTTCCCAGAAGGAAGACAAAAGAAAGGAATTGTTTCTTCCCTCTTCCCCCATCCCTCCCCCTTGTCATGATTTTCTTGTCACGTCTTAGCAAAACCAACAACAAAGTAAAATGTGCAATGAGGTATTTCTGAGGGTTAAACAGGGCCAAAGGAAGGTTTTCTGCCAGAGCAAAATTGAGAAATGTGGGATTTGGTCAGAGAGTTTAAAACATGATAATTTCTAAATACTGGAAATCCAGAGGCTACAAAATAAGAGTTTGTCTTTGAATGGTCCTTTATCCTCCTTCTTCCCACTGCTCATTTGTCACATCTAAACTCCAGAGGATCAGGTTATGGACAGCAAACCTGTAGGGAGTGGTGGAGGCTTAATCCCAGAGAGGGGAAGAAAGAGTAAAATTGGGAAAAGAACTCCAGTTGTTTTCTTGATCATAACTGTTGGAGCCCTATATAATGAGTTTTAGACTTTCTGTGCTGACAGGCACTGACCCACAAGAAAATACTGCTTTTGACCTGAGGGCGTGGAGAAGGCTTCCAAAATTGGATAGAACTGGGATCATGGGTGTGCAGTTTAAATAGAAGTATGTAATATCATATGGTGGAAAATTTGGAATTTGGGAATATGTAGAAGGCAAGATGGAGGTTTTAGCGCAGAGGTTTCTTTACTTCTTCATGGGTCTAGGTGGGATCCTGTTCAATTGGACAGCAAATTCCACATTGCAAGTCACAGTGATTTGGTATTGGTTAAAAGTCAAAATAATTAGGTGCTCATTCCCAATTAGACAACTGGCCCTTAAAAGACATTGTAACAACAAAGATACATCACCATTTTTAGCTTGTTAGCTGCAAGTGCTGTAGCACTCACTGTAATATAGATAAGAATTAATAAACATCTGAATCCAAACATTAAATACTGTCTCTCAAGCTTTTAATCCTGACTCTGGCAGAGGAGAAAAAAGAAGACAAAACGTGATAATAACAACCACAAATAGTTCTGTACTCCTTGTGCAATATCCAGATGATGAGGCACATTGCTTGTTTTTAACGTCAAATCGCAGTACTTTGGAAATTGTTCCTGGATTAGAACAAACCACAGGCCAATAATTGACCCAGTTTGGCTCCCACATCAATAATCATTAAACCTCTACCAAGATGTGCTTCCCTGCAGTAGAGAAGACAGTTTGAATGCTTTTGTTCTGAGTTTGTCCTGAGTTCATGCCTTCAGAGGAACTGGAAGGGTCCTGGCAGACAAAATGTGGCTGCAGTGACCAGGATCACACCCCCAAGTCCCCATTAAAGGCACTCGATCCGCACCTCCCACAGCCCAGCAGCAATTCCTGCGCTGCCCCAGCTCTGGATCAGCCTGAGGGGCATCGCTCTGGTGTGCAGGGCCGGCTCCTGCAGGACACAGCGCTCACAGCCGCTCTGTGTCCCACAGATTCAGCATCTCTGGCACACCTCTGTTCCAGCTCTGCCACCGTTCCGTTCAGCATCTCCTGCTGCTCCCAGAGCAGCTGCTGGGCCTGTTCCTCTATTTTTGCACCCATACTCCACTACTTCTCCACTGAGTCACAGAATCACAGAATTTAGGTTGGCAAAGACCTTTGAGATCATCCAGACCAACCGATGACCCAACGCCACCTTGTCACCAGGCCATGGCACTATGTGCCACCTCCAGGAACAGTGACTGTTGGAACCCAGAAACCTGGGAGTTTTGAGCTTTCTGTGCTTTCTGACACTGACCCACAGGAGAACACTGCTTTTACTTGAGGCCTTGGAGAAGGTTTCCAAATTTGAGCAATAGTGTTGGGACTCATGGGTGTATTCTTGCAATAAAAGTGTATGATTTCACATGGTGAGGGGTTTTGAATTAGGGATTTTTAAAATATATAGGAATAAGTATGGAACAAGATGGAAGGTTTCTGGTGTTGTCTCTTTCTGTCTTCCTTCTTCTTCATAGTTTCAGGTAGTACTTTTTGTTTGGACAGTTAGTGCTGCACTGTGGGTCCCAGGAGTTTGGTTATTGGTCAAAAGTATAAATAATATAGGTGTTAGCTGTTTATTGGACTGTTGAGCTTTAAAAGACCTTGCAACTAGCTCGATTCAGCTCCATTTTGCTCACTTTTAGCTGGCAGCTAGAAGTGTTGCAGAACTGTCTGCACTTTAGGTAAAATTTAATAAACAAGCAAGTCTGAACACGAGAAAATTCATCTCCTTCATGTTTTTAATCCTGACCCTGTGTGAAGACCGAAGGAAATGAAGACAAGTCACTAATTACGTGGTGCAGTTACCCCACTGACAAGTGCCTCCATCACTTCCCTTGGCAGCCCATTCCAATGCCCTATCACCCTTTGTGTGAATAAACTCTTTCTAATGTCCAGGCTAAACCTTCCTTAGGTGCAGCTTAAGGCTGTGTCCCCTTGTCCTGTCCCTGTTCCCTGGAAGAAGAGCCCGACCCCCACCTGGCTGCACCCTCCTGTCAGGGAGTTGTAGAGAGTGATGAGATCTCTCCTGAGCCTCCTCTTCTCCAGGATAAATATCCCAAACTCCCTCAGCTGCTCCTCATAGCACTTGTGTTCCACAGCTTCTCTCCAGCTGTTCCACAGCCTCTGCTCCTGCTCCAGTGCGGCTGCAACCCCTCCAGTGGCACTGCTCCTACTGCTCTGCTCATCTGTGACACTGCAGGGGCTCTGGAATTGTGGGGAGATTGTGACACTGAGAGGACACAGAGAACCATGGCAACATTGTGACACTGAGGGGACACAGGGAACCATGGGAACATTGTGGCACTGAGGGGACACATGGAACCATGGGGACATTGTGATACTCCAGAGTCTTGTGGAATCCAGAGGCCCCTATGGCTCTGCGGGGCCTCATGGAACCAAGAATCCATTGTGACATTTGGGGACTTCAGGGAAAGAAAGAGACTGTGTGATACTGTGGAGTCTCGTGAAACCAAGAATCCATTGTGATGCTCTGGGTCTTCAGGGAAGGAAAGGGATTCTGTGACACTCTGGGGCCATGTGGAATCCAGAGACCCCTATAGTTCTGTGGGGCCTTTTGGAACCAAGGGGCCATTGTGATCCCTCAGGGCCTTGTGGTGTCCAGAGATCATCGTGACATTGTGAGGTCTTCCAGAAGGGAGGATCCGTTTTGACCTTACAGGGCCTCATGGAGCCAAGTGGACCCTGTGACAACACAAGACCTCACAACAGAAAGGAGGGCACCCTGTGTGCTGGTTTTGCACATTTGACATTTGGTGAGGAGGGAAGAAACCACCCACGGAATTTTTTTTTTTTTGAGAAGAGCTTCTAAGAGCTTCCTCTGTAATAAAAACCAATCAGTGATTAGTTTTGAGAACTGACAACCTGTTAAACCACTGAAAAAGCTGTGTGGCCAGAGTGACCACACTGTTCTGGCTGGGCCCCTTGAAAATCCTGGCACAGCCCCCCAGAAATCTCCACTGTAACAGCTCTGGCTGCTGCCCAGAAGGGATCACATCTGCAGGCCTTGGGTGAGATATTAACTCTTTCACTGCACAGATGAGACTTGCAGACCTTCAATTCTCACTCAAGGGAGAGCAAAGGAAACGGTGAAGACACGTAGAGAAACAACATGTGGACCCCAAGGTCAGTGAAGTAGAAGTCAGGTCCCAGATGGGAGGGATTGAGAAGATGCCTCACTCTTGGGCTGAAATCCTCTTGTAAGGCTATGGAGAAGGTATAATCGATACATCAAACTCTGTTTCTGTATAACTCATTGAAAAGCAAGGTGGGGACGAAGTGTTCAAATTGCAGACATGAGCAAAAACCTCCAAGATGAACAAGCAGATGTTGAAGTAGATGCGATCCCATGAGAAGCTTGAACAAAGAGAGATGAGAGTGATGAGAGTGCCCCCAGGGAAGAAGAAGAGAACCTGTGGTCCCAGAGATGAAGATGACCTCAGAGTTAGATGAAGACAATCTCTGCTTCTGAAAAGTTCATCTTTAAAAGTGTACCCCATTAGCCAAAGATTGAACCCTCAGTCACCATGAGGCCTCATGGCAGCATGGGGCCACTGTGTCAACATGGAACCTAACAGAACCCAGGGGCCATGGTGAGACCATGGGTCCTCAGGACCACAAGGGTCCATTGTGACACCATGGTGCCCAACACAACTAATGGACCATTGTTACACTATGGGGCCTCAGAAAACAAAGGGGAGATTGTGACACTAGAGGACTTGAAGAATCAAGGGTCCTCTGTGAAACCACGGGGCCTAAGAGAACCAAATGGCCATTGTGACACCATGAGGCCTAAGAGAACAAAGGGGAGCATTGTGACATTATGGGGCCTACCAGAACCAAGTGTCCATTGTGACACCACGGGGTCCCATAGAACCAATTGCCATTGTAGCACCATGGGTCCTCATGGAACTAATGGTCCATTCTGACACAGCCACGCTTAAGAGAATCAAGGGGTCATTGTGAAACCATGGGGCCTAAAAGAACCAAGGGGCCATTGTCACACCACGGTGTTCAGCGGAACCAAGGGACCATTGCAACACCATGGGGCCTAAAAGACCCAAGGGTATATCTTGACACCATGTGGCCTCTCTGAACCAAGTTCCCATTGTGACACCATGGGGCCATGGGGATACAATGCGCCCTAACTGCATCAAGAGATGATTGTGAAACCATAGGGCCTAACGGAACCTAGAAGCCTCTTTGAAACCATGAGGCCTCACAAAACCAAGAGGCAATTATGACATCATGCAGCCTAATAGAACCAAAGGGCCATTTTCATAACATGGGGCGCAACAAAACCAAGGTGCTTATGTGAAACCACAGGGCCTTATGGAACCAAGGAGCCATTGTGACACCATGGGGCCGAACTGAACAAAGGGGCCATTGTGATACCATGCATCTTCAGGGAACCAAGGGGCCATTGTTACATCATGGGGCCCCATAGAACCATGGATGCAGTGTTACATCATGGGACCTATCAGAACCAAGGGTCCTCTGTGACATCATTGTGCCTCTTGGAACCAAATGTCCATTGTGGCACCATGGGGCCTAACACAACTACGGGGCCATTGTCACACCATAGAACCTCAGAAAACCAAGGGGCCATTGTGACACCATGGTGCCTCATAGAACCGAGGGGGTCATTGTGACCACATGGGGCCTCAGAGAACCAAGGAGTGATTTAGACACCATGGAGCCTAACAAAACCAAAGACCATGATTACATCATGGGGCTAACAGAACCAAAGGGCCATTATGACACAGAATCAAGGGTCCTTTTTGATATCATGGAACCTTGTGGAAACAAAATTGTACTGTGACACCCTGAGACCTCAAACATCAAGGTACATTTGTGACATCTTTGGGTCTAAGAGGACCAAGGAACCATTGTCACATAATGGGTCCTAACATCAAAAACTGATACCTGTGGCACCATGTGGCTTCATGGTACGAAGGGCACATTGTGATACCATGGGGCCTAATGCAACAATAAAACTATTGTGACACCATGAGGCCTAACAGAACCAGGTGGCCATTGTGACATCGAGGGGCCTAAACGAATCAAGGGGCCATTGTGACACCATGGGACCTTACAGAACCAAGGAGCGATTGTAACACCCATTGCGCTGCATGGAAGAAGTGGTCCATTGTGACACTATGGGGCTTCCTAGAACCAAGTGGTTATGGTGACACCGTTGTGTCGCATGGAAAGAGTGGTCCATTTTGACACTGTGGTCTCATAGACCCATGGGGCCATTGTCGCACCATGCTGTCCACCATAACAGAAGGTCCATTGTGACACCATGGGGCTTTAAAAAACCAAGATGCCACTGTGACATCATGGAGCTTAATAGAGCCAAGGAGCCATTGTGACACTGTGGGGCCTATCAGAATCAAGGGACCATTGTGACACCATTTTTCCATGTTGTATTTCAGTGTTTTGGTTTATATCTTGTAATGAAATGGTTTGTCCTGAGGTTCTCCCATGGTCTATTATATGGTTTAACCCTCCCCCCTCCCCTTTTCTCCCTGGCTGGACCTGATTTGCTGCGATCTGGGGTTCCTCCGTCCCTTACCAAGGTTTGAAAATCCTGCATTTCCCATGCTTCCCTCTGCCTTTCCCTGGAAATCTTCAGGAATAAAACTTGGAGTATCCCAAGAGGAAGAGCCTCTTTTGGTAATTTATCTCGTTCCTGCAGGACCCTAAACCTCCTTCTGGTTCTGAGCTAGCCTAGAAGCCAGAGAGAAGGCTCCGGTAATCCCTGCAGTTCTTCATGGAACCAAGGATCTATTGTGACTCCATGGGGCCCATCTGAAGGAAGGGGCCGTTGTGACTCCATTGTGTCACCTAGAACCAATGGTCCATTGTGACACCATAGGGCCTAAAAGAACCAAAGGGCCTTTTTAATATCATGGACCCTCATGGAAGCAAAATGCCATTGTAACACTATGGAACTGCAAAATACCAAGAGGCAATTGTGACATCTTGGGGCCTAAGAGGACAAAGGCAACATTGTGATATCAATTGTCATAACAGAAAAATTGGTAGTTGTGGCACCATGGGGCCTCATGGAATGGAGGGGACATTGCTATACCATGGACCCTAACAAAACCAAGGGCCATTGTGACACCATAGAGCCTAACAAAAGCAAGGGTCATTGTGACAAAATGGAGCCTAACAGAACCAATGGTCCATTATGACACCATGGAACCTAACAAAAGCAAGGATCATTGTGACAAAATGGAGCCTAACAGAACCAATAGTCCATTGTGACACGATGAGGCTTCCTAGAACCAAGTGGTTATGGTGACACCATTGTGTTGCATGGAAACAGTGGTCCATTTTGACACCACAGGGCCTCACAATACCAAGGGGCTATTGTCAAACCATGGTGTCCACTGCAATCAAGGGCCTGTTGTGACACTATGTGACTTAACAGAAGCAAGGGGCCATTGTGGCAACAAGGGGTCTCATAGATGTAAGGGTGTATTGTAACACCATGGAGCCCAACCAAACCAAGGGCTCATTGTGATACCATGGGGGCTCATAGAAGAAAAGGTCCATTGTGACACTATGGGTCCTAAGAGAACCAAGGGGTGATTCAGACACCATGGAACCTAATGAAACCAAGGGCCATTGTGACACCACGCATCCTAACAGAACTAAGTGGTTTTTGTGACACCATTGTGTCGCATTGAATCAATGGTCAATTTTGACACCACACAGGCTCACAGAACCAAGGCGACATTGTCACACCATGTTGTCCTCCAAAATCAAGGGGCCGTTGTGACACCATGAGTCCTAAGAGAACCAAGGGCCCATTGTGACACCATGTGGCCAATCTGTACAAAGGGTCCATTGTGACAATGTGGAGACTAAATAAACCAAGGAACCATTGTGACACTATGGGTACAAACAGAAGCATGGGGAAATTGGGACACCATAGGGCTTCATGCAACCAAGGGGCCATTGTGACACCATGGGACTATAATTAACCAAGGGGCCATTGTAACATCATGTGTCCTCAGAGAACCAAGGGACCATTGTGACACCAGGAAGCCTCAGAGAACCAAGGGGCTTTTATGACACTATGGAGTTTCAGAGAATCAGGAAGTCATTGTGACATCATGGAACCTAAGAGATCCAAGAAACCATTATGACACCATGGGGCCTAAAAGAACCAAGTGTCCATCGTGACACAATGTGGCCTACCTGAGCCAAGGGGTCATTGTGACACAATGGGGTGTAAAAGAACCAAGGGGCCATTGTGACACCAAGAGGACTAAGAGGACTCAATGGCCATTGTGACACCATGGGCCCTAACAAAATGGTGTGTTTTGATACCAAGGGGCCAAATAGAACCAAAGAACCATTACGACACCATTGGGGCTCATAGAAATAATGCTCCTTTGTGACACCATGGGATCTTGTGGAACCAAGAGCGCTTGTGACACCATTGTGCCTTATAAAACCAAGGGGTCATTGTGACACCATGGAGCCTCAGAGAACCAAGAGGTGGTTTAGACACAATGGAGCCTATTACAACCAGGGGCCATTTTGACATCATGGGGCCTAACAGAACCAAGGGGTCATTGTGACACCATGGTGCTAAACAGAATCAAGGGTCCATTTTGACATCATTGGTCCTCATAAAACCAAGGGGTTATTATGACACCATGGGACCTCACAGAACCACCAGTCCATTGTGACACCATGTGGCATACCAGATCTAAGTGGGGCTTAACATAACCAAGTCCACATTGTGACACATGGGTGCCTCATAGAACCAAGGGGTCATTGCGACAGCATGGGGCCACATGGAACCAAAGGACCATTATGACATTATGGTGCCTCAAAGAACCAAGGGGCCATTGTGACACCTATGGGACTGAAAGGAACCAAGGTTCCATTGTGACACCATGGGGCCTCAGAGAATCAAGGGGCTTTTGTGAAACCATAGTGTTGCGTTGTACCAACAGTCAAATTTTACACCACAGGGCCTCACAAAACCAAGTGACCATTGTCACACCATGGTGTCCACCAGAATCAAGAGGCCATGGGGGCTCACAGAACCGAGAAACGATTGTGACATCATAGAGCCTAAGAGAACCAAGTGACCATTATGACAACATTGGATCTAACAGTACAAAGGGGCTATTGGCTACACCATGTGGCCTGTCTGATCCAAGGAGCCATTGTGAAAACATGGAGAATAACAAATCCAAGTTGCCATTGTGAAACAAAAGGGCCTCATGGCACCAAAGGGCTATTGAGACACCATGGGACCTTACAGAACAAAGAGGCCACTGTGATGCCATGGGACCCCAGGGACCCAAGGGGCATTGTGACACCATGGAGCCTAATAGAACGAAGGGGCCATTGTGACACCATGTGGGCTATCTGAACCAAGAGGCCATTGTGACAACATGGAGCCTAAGAAAACCTAGGTGCCATTGTGACACCACGGGGAATCATTGCATGAGGGGCTATTGTGACAACATGGAACCTAACAGAACCAAGGGTAAAATTGTGACACCATGAGACCCAACACAACCAAGGGGAATTTAAGACACCATGGGACCTAAGAGAACCAAGGGGCCATTGTGACAGCATGGAGTCTAACAGAACACAGGGACCATTTTAATAACATTGTGCCTCACCAAACCAGTGGTTCATTGTGACACCATGGGGCATAACAGAACCAAGGAACCAATGTGCCATCATTGTGCTGCGTAGAAACAATTGTCCATTGTGACACCACTGGGCCTAACACAATCACAGAGCCATTGTGACACCTTGGGGCCTCACAGAACCAAGGGAGCATTGTGACACCCTGCGTCCTCAGAGGACCAAGGAGACATTATGACAACATGGGGCCTAATAGCAGCAAGGGTACATTGTGGCATCACCTGTCCTCAGAGAACCAAGGTGTATGAGACTGTAGGGGGTGACGGTGGGCAGGACGGTTGGGACGGACAAAGAGATCACTTTAGGCAGGTCTTGAAAAGCGTGGTTTATTGCAAAAGGGCGTGGGTAAAAAGGGCTCTGCCGGGAGCTACCAGCTGCAGCTCAGAGCAGGGCAGAAAGAGAGTGGGGGGTAGTAAGAGAGAGAGCAAAGGGAGTGGTAAAAGAAGGAAATAAGAGGTAAGAGGGTGGTAAGAGCAGAAAGTAAGAGAGCGAGGATCCCGTTACAATACAATAAATCTTCTGTGTTGAATATTCTAATTTCTACTAACCAATCAAATACAAGATACAAATCCTATAGCATTTACATACAGCCTATAAGAATCATCACATTACCATAATGTGTTACAATTTAAACTCTAAAAATTATTTCACGATTATAAACCGCACCATTTTGACTAAAATTTTGGTCCGAACCCAAAGTGCGGCTCATAATCAGGTGCGGCTTATATACGGACAAAGAACAAAAAGTTGCTGTTTTAGTTTGGAGGACAGGTGTCTGCTGAGAAAGGCAGGAACTTCTCTTTGAAATGGAGAATGTAAACCCCCTCCCTCCAAATTATTATCATTTTGAAATCAAGGGGTTTTCCGGTAAAAATATGGGAATTAAGAATAACAGTTCTTTTCTAGGGAAATTAAAATAGAAATACAGTACTACAAAGAAACAAACTCAAAACCCTGACATAGTCAGAGTACAACCTGACACCTGTCAGGCAGGGTGTTGGCAGCAGTCCCATTAAATGGTGGCTGCATCCTCCTGCAGTGACGGATGTGATTCAGTTGGAGCAGTGCTCCTGTAGAAGGTGCAGTTTCCCTCCGGAGGTCCAATGGTGATGTGGAGAAATCCAGTTTTCCTCTGGAGTCCAGTGGAGAAGGGGCTCCCTTAGTGTCCCAAAACCTCTGTTTTTATCTCGGTAAGAAATATTGGGCTCTTCCCCCTGACTGGAGCAACTTCCAATGGGATGAAATAATTTTATCAGTCACATAGTGGGACTCAATGGGCCATTAGCAGAAAATGACTCGCTGGAGGAAGGATGGGTTGTGAAAAGATAAAGAGCAATGCCCTGCCTGGTTTCAATGGATGGCCCATTAGCAGAATATCTGCCGTTGAGATAAGGATCACTGTCCCCACCCTCAACAGATGGTGATAGAACAGATACCTTTTATCACACTCTGTATTGCACCGTGCGGCTTATAATCAGGTGCGGCTTATGTATGGACAAAGAATGAAAAGTTGCTGGCACCCGGAAGTGCGGCTTATACTCAGTGCGACTTATAATCGTGAAATTACTGTACTTTTTGGACCCCTTCTGCCAAGCTAGCAGGGTCTTCTCTGACCTCTGGACCTGCTCTCCAGCAGAAGGCACTGTTCAATCAATTACTTTCAGCTGGCCATCATATTGTCTTCTAGTTATTTAGCAACTAAGGTTTGGTATCGCAAAGATGGCTTTCATTTCAATCTCGCTTTTGGTTTCCATATTCTCAAAATCTTGAGATTGCCGGGTAATCATATTTATAAGATTTTCCTGATTCATCCTTTCCAACACCAAGGGAGCATTGTGACAGCATGGGGCCTAACAGAACCAAGGAAGCATTTTGAGGCCATGTGTCCTCAGAGAATCAAGGAGCCATTGTGACACCATGCGGCCTCATATAAGCAAGGGTGCATTGCAACACCATGAGGCTGAACAGAATGAAGGGGCCATTAGGATTCCATCAGGCCTCATGGAACCAAGGCTGCATTGTGATACCATGGGGCCTAGCAGCAGCAAGGGGCCATTGAGACACCACGGATCCTAACAGAAAAATTTGTCATTTTGGCACCAGAGGACCTCATGGAATGAAGGGGACATTGTGATACCATGGGGCCTAAGGGAACAAAGCAAACATTTTGACACCATGAGGTCAAACAGAACCAGGTGGCTGTTGTGACATCATGGGTCCAAACCAAACCAAGGGGCCCTTGTGACACCATGGAGTCTAATGAAACCAAGGGACATTGTGACACCATGAGACCTCAAAGAACCATTGTGACACCATTGTGTCGCATGGAACCAAGGGGCCATTGTGACCCCATGGGGGTCTCACAGAACCAAGAGACCATTGTGACATCATAGATTCTACTTCAACCAAAGGGCTATTGTGATACCATATGGACTAACAGATCCAAAGGGCCATAGCGACACCATGTGACCTCATAGAACTAAGGGTCCTCATGGAAGCAAAATGCCACTGTGATACCATGGGACCAAAAAGAACCAAGGGGCTATTGTGACACTATGGGGCCTAAGAGAATCAAGGCACCTTTGTAACACAATGAGTTCTAACTGAAAAAAATGGTCTTTGTGGCACCATGGGGTCCCATGAAATGAAGGGGATAATGTGAAATCATAGGACCTAATGGAACCAAGAGACAATTATGACACCATGAGGCCTAACAGAAGCCAGTGGTCATTGTTACACCTAACAGAAGCAAGGGGCCATTGTGACACCATTGTGCCGAAAGGAACCAATAGTCCATTGTGACACCCTAGAGCTTCACAAAGCTAAGTGACTATTGTGATACCATTGTGTTGCATGGAACCAATGGTCCACTTTGAAAAAACAGAACCTCAAAAAACCAAGGGACCATAGTCACACCATGGTGTCTACCGGCACCAAGGGCCCATTGTAACACCATGATGCCTCATAGAGCTAAGCAGGCATTGTGACACCATGGGGACTCAGAGAACCGAGGGGTGATTCAGACACAATGGAGTCTAACAAAACCAAGGGCCATTGGAGCACCATGAGGCCTAACAGAACCAAAAGGGCTTTTATGACACGACAGGGCCTAACAGAACCAAGGGGCCATTTTGACATCAGGAAGTCCTGTGGAACGAAAATGCCATTGCGACACCATGGGACCTTAAAGAACCAAGGGGTAATTGTGATACCATTGCTCCACCTGGAAACAACAGGCCATTGTGACACTATGGGGCCTAAGAGAACCAGGGAGCCATTGTGACACCATCGGGCCTCATAGAACAAAGGGCTGTTTTGACTCCATGGGATCTCATGGTACCAAGGGGCCATTGTGATGCCATGCGTTCTCAGAGAAATAGGGGCCATTCTGACATCACAGGGCCTCATAGAAGCAAGGGTGTGTCACGGCATCATGGGGCCTAGTAAAACCAAGGGGGCATTGTGACATCCTGGGGCCTAAGAGTACCAAGGGAGTATTGCTGCACCATAGCGCCTCATAGAACCAATAGGCCATTGTGACACCATGGGGCCTAAGAGAATCAAGGGGCCATTGTGACACTATTGTACCACAAGAAACTAGTGGTCCGTTATGGCACCATGGAGCCTAAGAGAACAAAGAGGCCAATGCAACACCACTGTGCTGCCTGTAAAAAATGGTCCATTGTGACACCATGGGGCCTAACAGAAATAAGGAGTCCTTGAGACACCAGGGGGTGTCACAGAATGAAAGTGCCATTGGGACACCATGGGGCTAAAGAGATCCAAGACACCATTGTGACACGTTGGAGTCTAACAGAATCAAGGGCCCATTTTGATATCATGGAGCCTCATGGAACCAAAATGCCAGTGTGACACCATGGGACCTCAAAGAATAAAGACGCAATTGTGACATCTTGGGGTCTAAGTGGACCAAGGCGCCATGGTCATGCAATGTGTCCTACCAGAAAATGTGGTGTTGGTGTCACCATGGGACCTCATGGTACAAAGAGGATATTGTGATACCATGAGGCCTAATGCAACAAAGAGACCATTGTGACATCATGAGGCTTAATAGAACCAGGTGGTCACTATGACATCATGGGGCCTACCAGAACCAAGACGCCATTGTGACATCATGGGGCCTAGCAGAACCAAGGGGTCATTGTGACACCATGGAGCCTAACAGAACCAAGGGGTCATTGTGACACCATTGTGTTGCATGGAACCAATGGACCATTTTGACACCACGGGGCCTCACAGAACCAAGGGGCTATTGTGACAACATGGAGCCTAAGAGAAGCAAGGTGTCATTGTGACACCACGGGACCTCATTGTCCTAGGGGCCATTATGACAACATGGAACCTAACAGGACCAAGGGGCAATAGTCACACCATGGGTCCTCATGGAAACAAGTGGTCCATTGTGACAACATGGGGCATAACACAACACAGGGTCCATTGTAATAACATTGCGCTGCACAAAACCAGTGGTTCATTGTGACACCATGGGGCATAACAGAACCAAGGAGCCAATGTGCCATCATTGTGCTGCGTGGAACCAATTGTCCATTGTGGCACCACTGGGCCTAACACAACCACAGAGCCATTTTGACACCTTGGGGCCTCACAGAACCAAGGGAGCATTGTGACACCCTGCGTCCTCAGAGGACCAAGGAGACATTATGACAACATGGGGCCTCATAGCAGCAAGGGTATATTGTGGCATCATGCGTCCTCAGAGAACCAAGGAAGCATTGTGACAGCATGGGGCCTATCAGAACCCAGGAGCCATTTTGATACCATTGTGCCACATGAAACAAATGTTCCATTGAGACAATATGGGGCCTAGGAGAACCAAGGGGCCATTGTTATACCATGCGACCACATGGAACCAAGGGTCCATTGTGACAGCATAGGGCCTAACAGAAGCATGGCGACATTGTGGTATTATGGGTCCTCATAGAATCAAGGAGCCATTGTGATAACATGCAGCCTTATATAAGCAAGGGTGCATTGCAACACCATAAGGCCGTATAGAACGAAGGGGCCATTGGGATTCCATCGGGCCTCATGGAACCCAGGCTGCATTGCGACCCCATAGGACCTAACAGAAGCAAGGGGCGATTGAGACACCATGGATATAACAGATTCAAGGGGCCATTGTTGCCCGTCAGAGAGACACGAAACAACTAGGTTGTTTAGTGCGGTGCTTTATTGAGGGCCCTGGGGTCTGAGGACTAGCGTCCAAAGTCAGAGCCCAACGTTCCCCTTTTTCGACAGGTTTTTATATCCTTTTACAAAGTTATCTACATACAATAGTACACATTCTTCAAGGCAATACAGTTACGTAAATCTCGTAGATATTATTTCTAAAAGTCATAAATTCTACACGCTTGTCTACTCAAAACTATAGGTTACCCCCCTTTAATCCCCCTTGCTCGTCATCCCACCACCAGAACCCTTTATCATTTATTATTTCACTGTGTTCTGCATGCTCTACTAGATTCTTTAATTATTTATTTCACTGTGTTCTGCATGCCCTACTAGATTCTTTAATTATTTGTTTGTGGTTCTTAGTACATTCCCAGGGCTTGTCCAGGCCTGTTTCTTAAGGCCTGCTTGTGAACTGCTGCTTTCTAAGCCTTAGCATAACTACTGCTATTGCTATAGCTATATTAGTTCTTTTTCTCGTGATTTCGGTATCAACTCCCCCCTTTTGAGCATTCTTCAGATTTTCTGCAAGGATGCTCAATTCTTCAAGTAATGGTTTCTAAGTAGGATGGTGAGTCTTCTCTTCGAATTGGTAGGATTACTTCTTTCCGGGTTAATGCTCTCATGACACGTCGAGTATGAGTTCCTTCTCTGGCAATCATTCCTAAAAGACATCTATACATAATCATGCAGACTACAATAATCAATACAATAATTATTACATATTGTACAATTGATGATATCCAATCAGAGACCTGGATTCCTAGGGAGCTAAATAGTGCTCCTACCCAATTATGTTCAGCTTCTTCCTGGACTTCATGCACTTTTGTTTTAATTTGTTCCAATTGACTTATGTCCTTTTCTACTTCTTCTGTGACATTTGGGATATGTACACAGCAATGATCAACTTTTCCTTGGAGGTATCCACAGACTCCGTGTTCTTTTAATAAGAGCAAATCTAATGCCATTCTATTTTGGACTGTCATTCTTGTTGTTGCTTGCAACTGTAAGTTTAGATCCCTAAATCCTTTTTTTGTAACTGCGGCTAACCTCTCCGTTTGTCCCAATAATTTGTACAGCATCTCCCGGTTTCTATATGTAGAAATTTGTGCAAACAGGGATTCCAGTACCCATCCAAATTTAACTCCTGATAAGGGTTCATGCCACTCATCTTCATCTCCCAATCCTAGTTCTTCTGTCACCTCATTTGTTTCTCTCTTTGTTCATGGCTGTATCTCTCTTTGTGTTAATTTAGACTGTTTCCAGAGAGGGCAGAGCGTAGGGACCCCTAACATAATCTGCGTGACTGGGCCGTTAATGGGCATATGGGTAGTCCATTTTCCGTGCCCCATTACCCACACCGAATGCCCTGGACTCCTGACGGTAGTCGCCTGACAATCTTTCCAAGCCCCCTTTATTTCTCCTGTTATTGTATGATTATATCTTTGACATTCACAGCCCCATTTTAGTAGTATCCGGACTGGCACTAAACCAATTTGGGATTCAGGGGTATCACATGTGATAATTTTGCTACAATTCCAGCTAGGTGTGGGGGTCATTTGATCCCGTCTTACCACTTCAGTCCCTAACATTCTTAAATGTTTTTGTTCCCTTTGGCCTGACCATTCGATACACCAATGTACTGGTCCTATGTAGCTATAAGATTCTAACAAACTGGGACCCCAAATCGTTTTCCACTGTTCCCATTCTTCCCTCCCTTCTTGACATACTATCTCATAAGAATATTCAGTGACTGATTTTTGTCTTTTTTTTCTTTATGTCATAAGAACACCATCCTACATCCTTGAACTGCCCAATTTTTGAATAAACTGCATTTGATAATTTTAGGCATTCACTCCTTTGTCCCGGCGATGACCATTGCTCTCGAACTGTATAAGTTTCCTCTATCATCTTAGTATGGTTCTGCATTACTTTATTACATCTTTTTGTCCCATTTATGGTTTCTGGAGGCATTTCCCCAACGGGAATGATGCCCCATGGTATTGGATCTCCCGCCGCTTTAGGTAAAGGTAAACATGCAGTGATGGACGTAGTATTTTGTACTTGCCCAAAATCTCTAACTAATCCCACTATTAAGTTTTCTTGTCCCAATTCTTGTTGTGTTTTTCCAACTTCTGTCACCTGTCGTACTCTCCTATTCTTTTTTAGAATATCTACATTTATTTTTCCGTAGTTAAAGCTTTCTCTAATCCACACAACACATGAGAATTGTCCTACCTGATCAGCTTGCATATGAGATATCGTCAATGTGGTGCTACCTCTTTGCTGTTTCATATCCCAAAGTGTCACGATCCCTTCTGTAAATACTTCGTCTGTGGTGATTTGTTTCCAAACTGCATTTACTTCTTTTAATCCAGCTTTTTGGTTGGTAGAAAACAGACAGGTTAAATTTACTCCCGCACCTTCCGGCACTATTACATCTGGCTCCGGAACTATGATTTTAACAAACGCTTCTCCCACCTGCATTATGCAGACTAATGTTAAAAGAACTAAGGCCTTGCCCTGAACACCATCTTTGTTGCTGACAGAGGCTGTACTTCCCATCTTGGCGGGACCTTCTTGATTCGAGTGTAGTGAATCCAATTTTCGATCCCTTGGACTTTCACTGCCGTGTAGGTGGTCATGATCACCTGGTGAGGACCGTTCCATACTTCTTTCAAGGGTTCCGTATTCCAGTTCTTCACATATACTTGATCTCCTGGCTGGATGTCATGGACAGGATTTTCCAAGGGCAGAGGCCGGTTCCACTGCAATGCTCCTCGCAGTGCTGTAAGGACTTTATTTAGAGACAAAACATAACTTAGCAATACTTGATCTCCTACTAAGTGAGGGTCCCCTTTGTAGGTTGCAGCATGATATGGCTTGCCATACAAAATTTCGTATGCACTTACTCCTATCCTTTCTCTGGGTTTAATCCTGACTCTTAACAAGGCTAGAGGTAGTGCCTGAGGCCACTGTATCTTTGCTTCCTGACAAATTTTCTTAATCTGCCCTTTTAATGTCTGATTCATCCGTTCTACCTGGCCGCTAGATTGTGGTCTCCAGGGCGTATGGAGATCCCAGGCTATCCCTAATACTCTGGCTACCTCTTGGACTATTCCAGCTACAAAGTGAGGTCCCCTATCTGAGGACATTCCTAATGGGATCCCAAATCTAGGAATAATCTCTTGTAGTAAGGTTTTAATTACTTCCTTTGCCTGGTTAGTCCTGCATGGGAAAGCTTCCGGCCACCCTGAAAAAGTACACACATACACCAGTAAATAACGGTACCCTTGTGCTTTTGGTAGCTCTGAGAAATCTATTTGCCAATAGTCTCCTGGTTGCGGCCCTACTCGTAACTTTCCTAGTTGTATTTGCCTTCGTGTCACTGGATTGTTTTTAATACAGACTGGACACGTGGCATTAATCCGTTTTGCCATTGTTAACATCTGGTTGGAAATCACCTCATGTTTTAAGAATTGTACTAATGCGTCTGCCCCCCAATGGCACTTGTTATGTTCGATTTCTAAAATTGTTTTCATTACCTTTGTTGGCAACACAACTTGACCTACAGCTGTGACATACCATCCTTTTTCATTCTTCTGGGCCTGGAGAAATTGAGCAAGTTTCTCATCTTCAGGTGTATAGCATGGTTTCTGCTCAAGAAAGGAAGTGGCAGGGTTAAATCGTGCTGGTATTAAAGCTAATTGTGTCCATACCTCTCGGGCAACCTGTTTGGCAACTCTGTCAGCCAACTGGTTTCCTTGGAACGCCTTTCCTTCTTCGTTTTGATGTCCTCTTACATGCATCACTGCTACTGCCTGAGGTTTATGCACTGCTTCCAATAGTGCTAATATTTGTTCTTTGTGCTTAATTTCTGATCCTTGAGAATTTAACAGTCCTCTTTTTTTCCACAGAGCTCTATGTACATGTATTACTCCAAAGGCATATTTTGAATCAGTCCAAATATTTACTCTTTTCCCTTGGCTCAATTCTAAGGCTCTTACCAGAGCTTGTATCTCGGCCTTCTGGGCTGAAGTTCCCGGGGTTAAGGCTCAAGCTTCTATTATTTGTGTCAAAGTCACTACTGCGTATCCCGCATACCTGGTTCACGTTTTCCACAAAGCTGGATCCATCTGTAAACAGTTCCCATTCCAGATTTTCCAAAGGCTCGTCTTTCAGGTCTTTCCGGCTCTTCCTGGCTGCTGCTCCTAAGAAATTCTGCTGGATTAAGATGATTAGTTGTTTTTAATTCAATGTCGTCCTGTTCTCGGAGAAGTGCCTGGTATTGTAACATGCGGCTTGACGAGAGCCAATGCCCCCCTTTTTGTTCCAAAACTGCAATGACCATGTGGGGAACAAATACTTCCATCCTTTTTCCCAGAGTCAATTTTCTGGCTTCCCAAATCAGGAGCAATGTTGCTGCCACAGCTCTAAGACAACCAGGCCATCCGGCACTTACAGTGTCTAGCTGTTTTGAGAAGTACCCTACCGGGCGTTTCCACGAGCCCAGTTTTTGGGTGAGAACCCCTATTGCCAGTCTCTGTCTCTCATTCACATATAGTTGAAAAGGTTTTGTAAGATCTGGCAATCCTAGTGCTGGGGCTTCCTTTAAGGCTTGTTTCAAACTCTGGAATGCCTTTTCTTGCGTTTGTCCCCACTGAAACACAGGGCTTTTGGCTGCCTCATACAGGGGTTTTGCTTTTAGTCCAAATTCCGGGATCCACAAGCGGCACCACCCTACCATGCCCAAAAAGGATCTTAACTCTTGCGGATTCCGTGGTGTGGGTATGGTGCAAATTGCTTGTATTCGATTAACTCCCAACTTTCGCACCCCTTGTGAAATTTCGCAGCCTAGGTAAATTACCTGGGTCCTTACCAGCTGAGCTTTTTCTTTCGATACTCGGTATCCAGCTTGTCCCAGCATATTAAGTAATCCAATAGTGAGTCTGAGGCAAACATCCTTTTCTGTGGAAGCTATAAAGATGTCATCAACATATTGTATGAGAGCAAATAAGAAAGGTGATTCTTTTACCTGAGTCGTCTTCCATTCTTCTAACTCTCGAGCCAATTGATTTCCAAAAATAGTTGGTGAGTTTTTGAATCCTTGTGGTAGACGCGTCCAGGTGAGCTGCTTCTTGCGTCCCGTGTCTGGGTTCTCCCACTCAAAGGCAAAGTATTTCCTACTTTCAAGTGCCAAGGGGATACAGAAAAATGCATCTTTCAAATCAATCACTGTGAACCACTTAAACTTTTCCGACACAGCTGTCAACAATGTATACGGATTAGCTACAACTGGGTGTATATCTTTAGTGATGTTATTAATTGCTCTTAAATCTTGAACTAATCTATACTTACCATTTGGCTTTCTGACTGGGAATATCGGAGTATTGAATTCTGACTCACATTCCTGTAAAATTCCCAAGCTAAGAAATTGTTCAATCATGGGTGCTATTCCTATTCGTGCTTCCAATTTCAAAGGATATTGTCTGACCCTTACTGGGGAGGCTCCTTCCTTTAGTTCTATTACAACCGGTTGTGCCGCTTTTGATTTTCCAGGTACTCCTGTTTCCCATACCCATGGTACTACAGCTTGCTCTATTTCCTGTGGTATTTCTGCTGCCTCAACTTCTTTTATTACAAACAACTTAGCAATATTCTCCTCGGGAAATTCTAATCTTACTCTACCTTTTTCAAATATTATCTTTGCCTCTAACATTGACAATAGATCCCTCCCGAATAGCGATTCTGGGCTATTTGGCATATATAAAAATTGATGGTCAAATTCTTTCCCCCCAAATTTTGTATCTAATGGACGCAAAAATGTTCGTTCCTCAACTTGTCCCGTAACCCCCACTACTTGGATAGTAGAATCACTCAAGGGTCCTAGCTTAGTGTTAACAGCTGAGTATGATGCCCCCGTATCTACTCTAAATTCTAACGGTTCCCCATCTACTTCCATTACTACTTTCAGGTCCTCATCTAGTCAACTTGAATTTTGATAATTCCCCATCATAAAGGCTTGGGCAACACCTTGTGGATTTCCCGGGAAAGCACCTGTATTATTCATCATTCCCTGATTTCCATCCCCACTAGCTATAATTCCTCCCCCAAAATCCATTCCTTGGTTGAGAGGACACTCATTTTTCCAATGCCCTCTGTTTTTACATATAGCACATTGATCTATCCCTAGCTGCATTCTTCCTCTTCCCATATTCAATTGACCCATAAGTCCTCCCGTACCCATCAGCCTCCCCCCCCTTGCCATCCCTCTTCCTTTTTCTTTCTTTCTACCTCCCACCACCCTCCCCGAGTTCTTTCACTTAAGGGGGTTCGTGGTATATCTGTGGTTTCTACTTTTGCTTCCCGATCCTCCCTTTCTACCTCTGGCATACTTTCTCCAGAGTCACGTTCCTCCATTGGAGGGGCACTAGGGGCTACCAACAAAGAAACATCCTCCTCAGGTTCCGAAAACCTAACCGAGCATTCTTTCTCTTTTTGCCATCCCTTACATCCTTCACAATTCACCTTTAATGTTTTCAAAACCATGATTCCGCACTCCTTTTGCCACTCTGGTTTGTCTTTCAAATAATAGAAGAGGTCTAAATACGGTATTTCATCCCATTTTTCATTACTTTGTAGGAAATGCATCAAAGGTGTAATAATGTCAGGATTCAGTGTACCATTTCTAGGCCATTGCATACCATCGGGTTCATATAAAGGCCACACATTATTACAAAAATCAATCAATCTCCTTTTACTTAGTTCTTGACCAAAATTCCCCGCATTCCAATGTTGTAATAAACAGCCCAAAGGCGAATCATCCGGGATTTCTATCCCGGAACTTGCTAGAGTTTTAAACGTTTTCAAAGGTATCATTCCCAGACAGAATAGACAGGAAAAGAAAGAAAATCTATACAGATAGAAGGATAGACTAACCAACCAACCAACTTGTCACCCTCCGACGCCGCGGGGGAACAAGTGCCGGACCAGCGCAGCTTTCGCCCCGTCTTACAGCCGGCGCCTAGGCTTTACCCAATTACCCAAGACGTCTTTAGCCCAACCCAGCGGAGCCGATGCTTCGTCTTACAGGCAGGCACCCAATACCACAAAAAAAATAAAGCACCTTCGGGCTTACCTCCTGCAGTTGTCCGACAGGCGCGGGGTCGGGCACGAACCGATGACTCCCCGAGAATCACTCGGTGCCGGCGTGGAGTGGATCAGGACGCGAACCGCCCCAGCAGCCCTCGGAGTCCTGCCGCGGTTGCCAGAAAACTGTTGCCCGACAGAGAGACACGAAACAACTAGGTTGTTTAGTGCGGTGCTTTATTGAGGGCCCTGGGGTCTGAGGACTAGTGTCCAAAGTCAGAGCCCATCTTTCCCCTTTTTCGACAGGTTTTTATATCCTTTACAAAGTGATTTACATACAATAGTACAATAGTACACATTCTTCAAGACAATACAGTTACGTAAATCTCATAGATATTATTTCTATAAAGTCATAAATTCTACACGCTTGTCTACTCAAAACTATAGGTTACCCCCCTTTAATCCCCCTTGCTTGTCATCCCACCACCAGAACCCTTTATCATTGATTATACATTAACCTTTATCATTTATTTATTTTGCTGTGTTCTGCATGCCCTACTAGATCCTTTAATTATCAGTTTGTGGTTCTTAGTACATTCCCAGGGCCTGCTTGTGAACTGCTGCTTTCTAAGCCTTAGCATAACTACTGCTATTGCTATATCTACATTAGCTCTTTTCTTGTTATTTTCGGTATCAAGAGGACTTGGCCTTATTTCAGTTAGTGCTTCTTTATCATTGTGCTTCTTTGTGTTCATTGTTTTCTCCCATGTGCAGATCTTCAGGGCTGTGCTGAGGATCCCCTCTGAGCAGGGACAGCACAAAGTCTTTTCCACCTGCCTCCCTCACCTGGCTGTGGTATCTCTGTTTCTCAGCACTGTCATGTTTGCCTACCTGAAGCCCCCCTCCATCTCTTCCCCATCCCTGGATCTGGCACTGTCACTTCTGTACTCAGTGGTGCCTCCAGCCCTGAACCCCCTCATCTACAGCCTGAGGAACCAGGAGCTCAAGGGTGCCTTGAGAAAATTAATGACTTCATGTTTTCAGAAGCATTAAACTCTTTCCTGCTGCAGAGCCTTTTGAATGCAACTCTTTAAAATTTCAGCCTTTTTTCCGCTATTTGATCATTTTTTTCTATGATAAATTTTTCTATTGTTTTATGTTTTCTAAGAAATTCTATATTATTACTCTTTGCATTTCTATGTTATTATCTACCATTCTTCTGAAACAGAAAGACATGTAAGAGGTCTGTTCCCCGTGCATTTAAATAAAAACAAGGACCTGCCCTGTCCTGTGTGTTCAGGATTATCCTTCAGCCCTTCTCTGTCTCTGCAGGGCAGTGCCTGTGAGCAGATGTGGAGGGAAGAGACTCCCAGCACAGTAGCACAGCCAGGGACAATGGTCTTGGCTCTTCCCACATCTGCTCTTCCCAACTCCACCCTCTCCTTCCCAGCCCTTCTGTGGCTGCAGGGCCGCAGTGCTCTGGCAGCTTGGTCACTGTCCTGCTGCGTGTCCGTGCTCTGCCCACAGGCAGGGACAGGCCATGGGCACTGCTGGGACACAGCTGGGCTCCAGCACAGCAGCTCCATCAGCAAAGGGATCTCCTGAGGGCAGGGCAGGAAGGCTTGGCTCTCCTCCAGAGCTGCTGTGAGCAGTGTGCTCCAGGAATGGACTGGCAAAGCAAAGCCCAGTGCCTGGGGCAGAAGGGCAGTGTGCAGGGGGCACACAGCAGTGTCCTGGCACAGCCAGAGCTCCTGGCATGGACCTGAGGGAGCAACAGAACCCGGCCTGGGCTTTGTCTCTGTTCTGGGCACAGCCTGAGAAGGGGCCCCAGGCCAATGGTCCCACAACTGTCCCTGCAACCACCATGGCCAGCACTGGCCTCTGCCACAGATGCAGGAGGGTGTTTGTCCCTGCATGGAGGGACACCAAGTGACCAGGCCAGCAGTCTGTGTTTGCTCTGTGCTGAGGAGATTTCAGCAGTGCATTGTGTGTGTGGGGGGAGATGAATCCAAGTGAGCACAAGCACCATCATCAGCACTCGGGGGCGGCACATTTCTGGGGGCACAAACAGTGCCTTGAGGTTTATACAGTCTGGGAAACCACCTGAGTTATTACTGGGTTGTGGTTAGGACAGCATAGAGAGAAATATCCCTGGCCGGGTGGTCCCAGGTAAAAATGCTCAGGACAGCCATGGACTGCACAGAGAGACAATTGGGATGAGGGTCTATGGGGAGAAATCACAGTTGCCTCTCTTCTGTTCCACCCCAGGAACTGGACAGGACTGTGTTGTGTTCTGGGCACTGACCTGGAACTGAGGGATGTGGAAAAGGCCTTTGGTGTCAGGGATGTTGACAAGGCTGGGCAGTGTCACTGTGAGACCTCTCTCAAACCCCTTGCAAAGGCCAGAGATATTCCAGAGGGTCCTGGGCACTTGAGAAGGGCAGACATGGAACCAGTCTGCAAACACGGCAGGGAGGGGCACTGGGACAGTCACACACTACTCAGGTTCAGCAGGGAAGGGCATGGGGCAAATCCTTCTGCAGCCATTCCAGGCACTGGCAGCACAAGGCAGGGATTGCAGAACCCCCGCGGAGGGAAAAGAAGGGAATGTTGTGTACCCACACTTTAGTCAGGCCTGGGACATGCTCTGCTGTGCTCTCCTCAGAGCCAGACTGGAGAGAGCTGGGCTCCAGGAGTGGAACATGGGGTGGGTGGGAATTTGGCTGAACAATCAGGGTCAAATGTCATCCATGGCACAGAGTCCTCTTGGCAGCCACTCCCTGGTGACATCCCTTAGTGATCAGCCCTTTACCACCAGTGTGGAACATTTCTACAATGGTATGAAATGCACTTTCAATTCCTTTGTGGATACTCCCACATTGCTGACACTCTGTGACCAAACTCATCTACTGCAGAACATAATTGGGCAAGATGACTGAGTTGGGTAAATTTGTCTTGATGTCAGGTGTCAACCAATCCATTAGAAAAGGCAGAAAAAACTTGTGCATCAGAAGAAAGGCAGTTTGAAAGGGAAAAGCCCAGAACCAACCAAAAAATTAAAAATCAAACCCAGCCAAAAAAACCCAAAGCAAAACCTATCCACAACAACATAAAACCCCCACAAACAAACCAGCCACAAAAGGCAAAGGCCACAAACAGAAGAAAAGCAAATCCATAGGAAATCTCCTAGCAGCAGAAAATGTTTAACCACACTGTGGCAGGAAAGGATTCTGTATGTGTAGGTGCTATTTTGAAAGAAAATTGTCATACAAAATAAATCAATCCCCTACACCCCTTTCCCCCCACTTCTCTCAGTTTATTGCTGACCATGGTGTGACATGGAATGGAACATCCCTTGGGTCAGTCCAGCCCAGCTCTCCCATCCCTGTTCCCTTGGGAACTCTTGACCACCCCAAGCCCATGGGTTGGAGGAGGTTGCAGACACACCTCATGCAGGGCAAGCACTGTGACAAGGACAGGAGAACAGAACAACATTTACTCCTATCAAGGACAGTAGAACAGAAAAGCACAGCCTTGGAGAAATGGATAAAGGATGTAGGTGAGGCAAACAGAAGTCACACAAAATGCATGCAGGATGCCAGCTCAGCTCTGCAAGGCTGACAAAACAGAAGTTATGCAAAACTATAATATTGCCCTTACTCAAAAGTGGGAGTTGAAAACAGCCCCCTAAAAAGGACACTGGATGTTTAAGACAAACCAAAAAGAACCATATAAGGATTTGTGATAAGGGTTGCAGCTATGTCAAAAAAAGTCAAAGGAAGTGGAGGAAGCTAACAAATCACATAATCAGTGAGTCTGATAAAAATTCTGTTCATTCAATGCTCAGTGCACTCAAATGGAGGAAGGATCGCACAAGTGACCACCATGCTGTAATAAAAAATACCTGCCTTCAAATATTCATAACTGTGTTCAAAACTTTCTGTCCTGTGGGTTTTAGTACCAGTGGTGTTCTTGACTCCATCATGGCCATTGCACAGTTTCACAATGGCCCCTTGATTCCATGAGGCCCTACTGTATAACAATGGACCCTTGGTTTCATTAGGGGGATGGTCAATAGGCTTGTGGTCAGTTGTTTTGACCAGTGGCAATATGGTCAGTTGGGTTGTCAGTGGGTGTGGTCAGTGGGGTGTGGGCATTGGTGTTAGGGCAGTGGGTGTGGACAGTTGATTTACCAAAATATGAGTATTGGTCTAATACCGATACTCAACTGTGACGGACAAAAGACTCTCTAACAATTTAAAGTTAGAAAGGGTATGTTTATTCAGCGCTGGGCAGCAGCGTGGTGGAGCCACCTAATATGCACTGCAAAATTACAGGTGGTCACAGAGTCTATTTATTGACAAAAGGTTCAAACAAACACATATTCATAATACCAGCCCCTCCCATCCTCTGCTCCCTATGGTAATTAGCTTGAATAGCTATTAAGCATGCGTGGTTGGCTTCTTGAATTAAGTCTGGGGTCGTTTTTGTGGGGATGGGGTCTTAGAAGGAGGAAGTAAGGCGAGTCTTCCTCGCCCTGACCTTTTCTATCAATGACAATACAAATGGCTTTTGGGCAACTCCAGTTTTGCAAAGAATGAGTTTCTGGTTGCAATTGTTCGTGTTCTTTGGACCTAACTACTAGTTTCATCCTTTCCCATTGCAAGCACAGCTAAGCAAACATAAATTGACAGGCAATCAATTATTTAAGTTTCAGGTAACTATCTCAAGCCCAGTTTCTTTTAACTTTTAACTAAAATCTTAATTTCTTTAAGATTAGTGTTTCACAGCATCAAAGTCTTGTTGATATCCCTCCTGATTTCACCAAATATCGAGAACTCTTACCATTTCATGATCACTACACCCCAAGTGACCTCCAACCACCATATCTCCCACCAGTCCATCTCTATTTGCAAAAAACACATCTAACACAGTCCTTCCACTGGTGGGCTCACCCACCAGCTGCATCAAAAAGTTGTCCTCCACACACTCTAAAAACTTCCTACACTCCCTTTTTTTGGCTGTATTAAGTTACCAGCAAATGTCTGGCAGTTTGAAGTAGCCTATAAGTACAAGGGTGGATGATCCTGTAATATTATCTAGCTGCTTATAGAATAAGTTGTCGACCTCTTCTCCCTGGTTGGGTGGATGATAACAGACTCCCAGTAGGATGTCAGCCTTGTCAGCCTTGCCCTTAATTCTTAACCACAGGCATTCAACTCCATCATCATTCATTTCAATACCTATGGCATCAAAAGCCTCTCTAATATAAAGGGCCACCCCTCCACCTCTGCTCCCTTTCCTGTCTCTTCTGAAGAGCTTGTGGCCATCCAGTGCAGTGTTTCAGCTGTGTGAGTTGTCCCACCACGCTTCTGCGATGGCAATCACATCACAGCTCTGCTGTTGCACCATGGCTTCCAGCTCTTCTTGTTTATTACCCATGCTGCATGCATTGGTGTACATGCACCTCAGCTGGGCTACTGATTTCACCCCTAACTCAGGCTTACCACCCTTGGGCCTGCTTCCAGACAGCCCAGCTGCACCCCCTTCCCCCTTCAAACCTAGTTTAAAGCCCTCTCAACAAGGTCTGCCACTTCATGAGCTAAAAAAAAATTGACAGATTTTAAGCTGGAGTCGCTGCCAGAAGAAATGAACCACTTGTGGCAGCTCTAATACCCACTGCAGTATCAACTAAGCAGCCTGTAAAACACCAACCTTCTGATTATAAATGGATTAATGAAAATAAAGGAAAACTTTTAGAAAGTGGTTGGGGACAATTAGACAACAGGTCTAATACTAGAAAAGTTAATGAGACATAATGTGAAATCTGAACGTGGTAAGGCTTGTAAGGGGAGCAGAATCCTTACACTAGTACCTAAAAGAATGAATTGCAGGCCCAGGCTTGCTGGACATTGTTAAAGAAGTAACATCACAATGTGGGACTTGCTTGAAGAATAATGCAAATCCAACAGTTAGGCTAGAACAAGGAGTTATTAGCAGAGGAGGTTCTCCTGGAGCCTTGTGGCAAATAGACTTTTCTGAAGTCCCAAGAAAGGGGGGGTTTTGATATTTGCTGGTACTTACTGATACTTTCTCTGGGTGGCCAGAAGCATTGCCTTGTAAAACAAATAAAGCTAGAGAAGTGATAAAAGTGTTGTTGAATGAGATCATACCTTGGTTTGGTGCACCTAGAGAAATATCCCCTGACAGAGGATCACATTTCTGTGCACAAATTGTGCAAGCTGTCAGCAAAGCATTAGGAATCCAAGACCAGTTTCACACATCCTACAGACCACATGGTAGTTATCAAGTAGAAAAGTTGACTTATATGATCAAACAACAGAGAGCTAAAATTTGTCAAGAAAGGAATTTAAATTGGTATCAAACTTTACCTATTGCCCTCATCAGACTCAGAAGAAAACCTAGGTCTAAAGAAAAAGTTAGCCCATTTGAAATGCTTTGTGGCAGACCTTACGGATTAAATGTTACTCCGGTTAAAAATCAGGCTCAAGTTGGCAATAAATATGTCCATGATGATTTAATGGCTATAAACAAACAATTGCATCAGATGTTTAATACTGTGTTTGAGAATCAACCTAAGCAGCCAGATCATAAATTGCATACAATTGATCCTGGTGACTGGGTGTATGTGAAGAATTTTACAGGTGATCCTCTGCAAGAAAAGTGGGATGCACCGCTCCAAGTGCCCCTGACTACCTTTACATCCGTTTGAGTAAAGGAAAGACTTACCTGGATTCACTGCACCAGTGAAGAAATCACCAGCTAAACCCTGTGTGGTAGTTTGAAAAGGTTTCTTGAAATTTTACCTGCCAAGACCTGGGCAGTTTCCTTTGTACCTGACAAGGCCCAATCAGTGTCAGACTTTTAAGACTGACTCATTGTTACACCAATGAGAAAGTTGATGCGTCTTTGTGAAACACCTGTGTAAAGACAAAACCCGCCGGGAAAGCTCTCTGTGCCTTCCCTCTCAGAAGGTGACACCGGCCCGGCCCCTCCACGCGGCCCAGGCCGGGCAGGGCCGGGCGGGCTCTGACACAGGCTCAGGGAGCTGCCGGGCCCCGTTTTCACCCAGGGCCCGATAGCCAGGGGGAGCAGAGGCCTGTTGCTCAGATCCCAGCCCCTGGGCACGGGCAGGGAGCCCGCGGCTCTGCAGAACCCTGCCCTGCCGCCGGCCCAGAGCGGCTCCGGGCAGCCGGGCCCGCCCCGCCGCCCCCGCGGCCTGGGGCAGAGACAGCCGGGCCCGCTCTGGCCAGGGCCCCCAGCCTGGGCTGCTGGGCAGGGCAGGGAAGAGCCCCAGCCCCGGCTGGAATGGAATGCAGCAAACGCCGGGAAACAGCCACAAAGCCAGAAAACTCATCACCGCTTTCTGGCTGAGCCCTTACAATCCGTGCCCAGCCCCAGCGTGACCTTAACAAACTCTGTATGGTAAAACAACTGCTGGCCTCGGCCTGGAAGAGATCACAGAACCACCTGCTGCCCGGGCAAGGTATTCACTCTTTCACTGCCCAAAATGAGACTTGCAGACACTTTGTTCTCTCTCCTGAGTGAAAGAAAAGGACCAAGATGGTGATACACACAGAAACAGCATGAAAACACCACGGTCAGACTGAAGGAAGAATCAAGTCCCAGATGAAGGAAGAAGGAGAGTCGTGAAATGAAATTTCTCTTTTTCTAAGCTATGAAGAAGAGACACTTGTTTCTCTATAACACTTAAAAATTTTTAGAGTAAATATAACTTTACTAACTATAAGCAAAGGCATTGGTGTTAGATTAAGTAGATGTTGAAATAACTGTGATCCCTTAAGTTTGAATAGTAAGAAGGTGAAGACATCCAGCTGCTCCCCAGGGAAGAAGAAAAACCTCTGTTTTTTCAAAAATAAAGGCTTTTGTTTAAACTGTTATAATCCTTAAAGTGTGCCCCATAGTTGATATGGTCCTCAATAATAGTTCTAGGAAAACTGTAAGTTCAAGAAAGGATTTTTACATGGTGATCAAAATTCCATTCTCCCAGACACCTAATCACTGCAACATCATGGCCAGGAGAAAACTGTTTCTTGTGGAGAACTCTCCATAGACAGAAGAGGGAATCTCCTCTCCTCTCCTCTCCTCCCCCAATGAATTGGCAAAAGACTGTTTTAGAGATGGTAAACTGACAGTTTCTTCTAAACATTTTCAGTGTGAATAAAAGGAAGTGTGTACGGGAGAAAGAGTAGTCTAGTTTCATTCTGAGGTTTTTTTTTTCTTATAGTTTCTAATTCTAAAGTTTCTCTTTGTACCATTTAAAGTTCAGCCTGGATTGCCTTCCCCCTAATCCTCAATCACAGCAAGAAAATTTCAAATAAGTGAACCAAAACCACTACACCCTGGACAACCAAACCTGTTGGGGATCATGGTCTAAAATAGAAATTCACTCCTAAACCAGTGTCTTTTTCATTGATTATACTGTCACTGCCTTTGATGTTATCACAATTGTAACACTAATAGGAACCACAGCTAATTATACAGGACTCAGGGATTGATGGCCTAGCAGAGAGGTGCAACAATGGAACCTTCCCTTAACAGATCAAGCAATTGGTCAGATTTGAACCCCTAGAGCTTACACAACCCTTGTGCTCAATGCAGACAGGCAGGATCTTCCTTGGGAAAGCCCCTTTTCCAATTACTACCTATCAACGAGTCACTCACATCCATAGGGCTGAACAACTCTGGAGCAAATCACGATAACTTTCCCGGTAACACAACTGGGTGGGTCAATATCACTCAGCCAATGTGGGAAAACTGTCTTCTTGATAGACATAGCAGGAACGAGTCCGTGAGCACTAACACCAGCTGCGACCTTCCAGATGCATCTTGGTGCCTTTGTGGGAATGCAATAGCATTGAAACAATTATCAGGTAACTGGACTGGCCAATGTATCATGGGATACCTTGTTCCTCGGTAACAGATTGCAAATCAAACTAATGAAATCACAGGTGGTATTCAAGGGTATGGAAAAACAGACTGACTAACACAATACCCAATAAGCACCAGTGTGATACAGCACCAAGTTTCAGAGATTTGTAAGGGCATTGCTCCCAAATTGAGTAATTGCAAAACTGCAAAAGGCCATTTCAAGCATCTCAGCCAAAATACAATTAATTGCTAATTGAACAGCAGATGCCTGAAGAACACTACAAACTGAAATAAACTCAGTAAAAGAAGTAGTCTTTCAAAAACACATGGTGGTAGACAAGGTAACAGCCGAATGGGAGGAGTTTGTGTTCTGATTTATACTAGTTGTTGCACTTATCTAGATCAATCAGGGCAAATAGCAGAGGATATCCAGAGCATTTGGCAACGTGCAAAAGTACTCCCTGAAGTGACCAAAGACATTGCATCTTGGAGCAAAAATTTGTGGAAAACTCTAACATCTTGATTACCTAATCTGAACTGGCTAAGACAATGTTTTGTATGAAATTTATAAATTGTAATACCAATCTTTAGAAGCAGCATGATGAGCCAGTGCTTTGTATGGTATTGTAAACAAACTGACACCACACAGTGTGTGCAAGGGCCCTTTGTGATACGGTGCAGCATGGTCACCATGGCATGGGAACAGGACAGGGTGTCACAGCACCCTTTGTGACATGTGATGACATAGGAGCTGGCGGTGACACAGCCACGCCACAGTGCTCAGAGCACGCGATGGGACAGGATGCGCCAGAACGGTGCTGTGAGGAGACCCCGCACAGCTCACTCCTTCGTGTCTGACCCAGAGCTTTTCCGAGGTTTTATTCCAGCAGGTGACCTCGAGACCAGATTGAGGAATTTACTGACCACAATCCTTTATGAGCAGTCTCCCGTCCTTGTGGGAGCAGCCCTTGAGACCAGATTGCAGGACCTGCTGTCCTGTAGTCTTCCAAGGAGTTTAGTCTTGCAGGTGCCTATCCAGGCAAGACTGCAGGACTTGCTGACTCAGAGCTATTCTGAGGAATCTCTCTGCAAGTATCCCTCAATCCAGTTACTGACATGGAACAGAGACCCCCAAGAGTGGCCAAGGACACCTGGAGGAAGGAGGAGGAAGAAACTCCTGGAGCTACTTCAGCACAGGAGACTGAAGAGGTGGTGCCATTCCAGGCAGCACAGGAGGGTGAGTGGCAGAGCTGGGCCTCAGGGCTGGTGCCTGCATCCAGCTTGGCCCCATCCCATCCCATACCATGCCATGCCATGCCATGCCATCCCATCCCATCCCATCCCATCCCATCCCATCCCATCCCATCCCATCCCATCCCATCCCATGGAAGAATGGTATTTTGGGTGCTGGGAATTTGGAATACTCCAGTTCCCCTCCCAAATTCCCATGAAATTATGGCATTCCAGGCATTGGGAATTAAAAATAATTTGGTTCCCCTCCCAAAGTTCCAGGGAATAACAGAATTCTGGGTTGCAGGAATTTGGAATCCTCCAGTTCCAAAAGAAATTACCAAGGAATGACAGCATTCCAGGTGTCAGGAATTGAGAATCCTTCCTTTCCACACAGAGATTCCCATGGAATATCAACCATGTTCAGCTGTGGGCAATTTAGAATCCTTTACTTTCTCTCTCAAATTGCCAATGAATTACAGTAGTCCTGGTTGTCAGGAATTTAGCATAGTCTAAATTCCCCTTCAAATTTCCATGGAATAATTCTAAGCACTGAGAATTTCTTACCCTGCAATTTCCACCAATAATTCCTATGGCTTTACGGCATTCCAGTGCGTTGACAATTTAGAACCCTCAAGTTTAACTCCCAGATTCCCACTGAAATTATAGGAATTACAGCATTCCCGGCATCAGGAATTTGGAATCCTTGTGCCGTTACCCAAATTGAAATGCGATAATGGCATTCCAGGAATGAGGAATTTGGAATCCTCTACTTCCCCTCACATACTCCCATGGAATAATGCCATTCCAGGTGTCAGGAATTTAGAATGCATGGGTACACCTCTCCAGTTCCCAGGAAATGACAGAATTCTAGGCATCAGGAATTTCTATTCCACCAGTTCTGATACCAAATCTCAATGGAACAAGACCATAGCAGGTGCCAGGAATTTTAAACCCTTCAGCTCTCCTCCCAGTTTCCCATGCAATAATGTCATTCCAGATGTCGGAAATTTACAATCCCTCATAACCGATCCCACATTCCCAACAAATTCCCAAGGAATAACGGCATTCCAGGTGTTCAGGACTTGAGATTTCCTGCTCCCCTCCCAAATTCCCAACAAAATCACAGAATTATAGAATTCTGGGGATTGGGAATTTGGAATCCTCCAACTCCCCTCCCAACTTCCCATGGAATAATTGCCTTCCAGGTGTCTGGAAATTAGTATCCTCCATATGCCCTCTCAAATTCCCAGCAAATTTCCATGGAATCCCAGCATTCCAGGTGTCAGGAATTTAGACTCCTCCAGATGCCCCCCAGGTTTGGCATGGAATAATGGCCTTCTGGGTATGGAAAATATAGAGACCTCCATACACCCTCTCAAATTCCAAACAAATTCCCATGTAATTACAGCATTGCAGGTGTCAGGAATTGAGAATTCTCCAGTTCACCTCCCAATTTCTCATGGAGTAATGGAATTCTGGATGTTGGGTATTTAGTATCCCCCATGCATCCACCCCAAGTCTCAGCATATTCCTATGGAATAACAGAAAACAGGTGTCAGGAATTTTGAATCTCCCCATTCCCCACCCAAATTCCTGAGGTATTACTGCATTCCCAGGTTTTGTGAATTTTTAACCCTCCAGCTCCCCTCAAAGATTCAGGTGGAATAATGGCATTCTGGGTGTTGGGAATTTAGAATCCCTCCTACACCCTCTCAATCTCCCACCAAAACTCCATAGAATATCAACGTTCCAAGTGTCAGGAATTGAGATTCCTCCAGCTCCCCTCCCAAATTCCCAACAAAACCATGGAATTACAACATTCTGGGCATTGGGAATTTGGAATCCTCCAGTTGCCCTCACAAATTTCCATGGAATAACAGCATTGCATTTCTTTCTTTGCCTGTAAATCTTATTACATAACAACAAATCAATACCTTTACTATTCACTATAGTGTATCCTAACTACTAACATTACAATATTCATGTTCCTGTTTTCCAATCACAAAAGGTTAGAATGTTACAGTTTGAGCTAGAAGTTGTTTTTCAGTTTTCTTGCAGTGGAAAATTCTGAGATTTTTCCTCAGCTTGCAACATTGGTTTTCTTGTTTGCCTGTGAAAATCTTTTTGCTTGGTAAAAACATCTTTTGTTTAAGGTGGATTTATCCTTTGCTCAGAGTCATAAACGCCCCTTCCAACTCACTTGCCCTTTGCCTTGTTCGTTACCCAGTAAGACTGGCTCAGCAATTCTTTTCTTCTATATCAAAACTTGATATCATTTCTATTCCTTCTTCAGATTCTACATTCAATGATCTTTCTGTTATACATACATATCTGTGGGACCTTCCTGTCAAATCCTTATCCATCCCAACAGATTCTAAATTCCACATGCCACAGAGGCTTTTATTCCATTGGAATCTAGGAGGGCATATAGATTATACGAAACTCCTGATGCCTGGAATGTTGTTAATCAATGGAAATTTGTGAGGGCAACTGGAGGACTCCAAATTCCCAATGCCCAGAATGCCGTAATTATGTGGTTTTGGTGGGAATTTGGGAGGGGACCTGCAGGAATCTCAATTCCTGATACCTGGAACGTTCTTATTCTATGGAGATTTGTAGGGTGATTGACAGGGTGTCTGGGAGATTCTAAATTCCCGAAACCCAGAATGCCATTATTCCACGTGAATTTGTGAGGGGAGTTGGAGGGTTAAAAATTCCCCTGATTCTATATTCCCAACACCCTGAAGACCATTATTCCATGGGAAATTGGGAGGGGAACGGGAGGATTTCAACTTCCCAATACCCAGAATGTAGTTATTCCATGGTTTTGATGGGAATTTGGGAGGAGACCTGGAGGAATCTCAATTCCTGATATTTGGAACGTTCTTATTCTATTGAGATTTGTAGGAGATTATAAAGGTGTATGAGGAATTCGAAATCCCAACACCTGGAATGCCAATATTCCACGTGAATTTGTGAGAGGAGCTGGAAGGTTAAAAATTCCCAAAACCAGTAATGCAATAAATTCACGGGAATTTGGGTGGAGAAAGGGAGTATATGAAATTCCTGATGCATAGCATGCTGTTACTATTTGTGAATGTGGTGGGAATTGGGGAGTGTGCATGGGGGATTCTTAATTCCCGACACACAGAATGCCGTTATTCCATTGGGAATCTAGGAGGAGAGCGGGAGTATTTGACATTCCTGTTATTCCCTGAGAGTTTTTAAGGGGAACTGTTGAATTCCAAATTCTCCATGCCCTGAATGCCATAAATCCATGGGAATTTGGGAGGAGAACAGGAGAAATTTATATTCCCAGCACCCAAAATACCATTCCTCCATGGGATGGGATGGGTTGGGATGAGATGGGATGGATGGGATGGGGTGGGATGGGATGAGATGGGATGGGATGGGATGGGATGGGATGGGATGGGCCCAAGCTGGATGCAGGCACCAGCCCTGAGGCCCAGCTCTGCCACTCACCTTCCTGTGCTGCCTGGAACGGCACCACCTCTTCAGTCTCCTGAGGCACCTCCTGGATTTTCTTCCTCCTCATTCACCCAGGCCAGTTTGGGCACTCTTGGGGGTCTCTGCTCCATGTCAGTGACTGGATTGATGGATACTTTCAGAGAGATTCCTCAGAATAGCTCTGAGTCAGCAAGTCCTGCAGTCTTGCCTGGAAGGCACCTGCAAGACTAAACTCCTTGGAAGACTACAGGACAGCAGGTCCTGCAATCTGGTCTCGAGGGCTGCTCCCACAAGGACGGGAGACTGCTAATCAAGGATTGTGGTCAGTAAATTCCTCAATCTGGTCTCGAGGTCACCTGCTGGAATAAAACCTCGGAAAAGCTCTGGGTCAGACACGAAGGAGTGAGCTGTGCGGGGTCTCCTCACAGCACCGTTCTGGCGCATCCTGTCCCGTCGCGTGCTCTGAGCACTGTGGCGTGGCTGTGTCACCGCCAGCTCCTATGTCATCACATGTCACAAAGGGTCCTTTGACACCCTGTCCTGTTCCCATGCCATGGTGACCATGCTGCACCGTATCACAAAGGGCCCTTGCACACACTGTGTGGTGTCAGTTTGTTTACAATTCCATACAAAGCACTGGCTCATCATGCTGCTTCTAAAGATTGGTATTACAATTCCTAAAGTTTCATACAAAACATCATGTTACCCAGTTCAGATTAGGTAATCAAGATGTTAGAGTTTCCCACAAATGTTTACTCCAAGATGCAATGTCTTTGGTCACTTCAGGGAGTACTTTTGCATGTTGCCAAATGCTCTGGATATCCTCTGCTATTTGCCCTGATTGATCTAGATAAGTGCAACAACTAGTATAAATCAGAACACAAACTCCTCCCATTTGGGTGTTACCATACAAAACACCATGTGGTTTTAAAAGACTACCTATTTTAGTGAGTTTTTTTCAGTTTGTAGTGTTCTTCAGGCATCTGCTGTTCAATTAGCAATTAATTCTGTTTTAGTTGAGATGCTTGAAATGGTCTTTTGCAGTTGTGTAATTCCAAAATTTGGGAGCAATGCCCTAACAAATCTTTGAAGCCTGGTGCTGTATCACACTGGTCTGTTATTGGGTGTTGTCTTAGTCAGTCTATTCTTCCATAGTCCTTGAATACCACCTGTCATTTCATTAGTTTGACTTGTAATCTGTAACTGAGGAACAAGGTATCCCATGGTACATTGGCCAGTCCAGTTACCTGGTAATTGTTTAAATGCTATTCCATTCCCACAAAGGCACCAAGATGCATCTGGAAGGTTGCAGATGCTGTCAGTTCCCACAGACTTATTTCTGCTATGTCTATCAAGAAGACAGTTTTCCCACATTGGCTGAGTTTGACTGACATTGACCCACCCAGTTGTGTTACCAGAAAAGTTGCTGAGATTTGCTCCAGAGTTGTTCAGCCCTATGTATGTGAGTGACTCTTTGATAGGTAGTAATTGGAAAAGGGGCTTTCCCAAGGAAGATCCTGCCTGTCTGCATTGAGCACAAGGGTTGTGTAAGCTCTAGGGGTTCAAATCTGACCAATTGCTTGATCTGTTAAGGGAAGGTTCCATTGTTGCACCTCTCCGCAAAAACAGCAATCCCTGAGTCCTGTATAATTAGCTGTGGTTCCTATTAGTGTTACATGGGTGATAACATCGAAGGCAGTGACAGTATAATCAGTGAAAAAGACACTGGTTTATGAGTGAATTTCAATTTAAGTCCATGATCTCCAACAGGTTTGGTCATCCAGGATATAGGGGTTTTGGTTCACTAATTTGAAATTTTCTTGCTGTGATCAAGGATTAGGGGGAAGGCAAACCAGGCTGAACTTTAAATGGTGCAAAGAGAAACTTTAGAACTAGAAATTATAAGAAAAAAACTCAGAATGAAACTAGACTACTCTTTCTCGCCTACACACTTCCTTTCTTTCACACTGAAAACGTTTAGAAGAAACTCAGTCTGTTTTCCATCTCTAAAATAGTCTTTTACCAATTCACTGGGAGAGGAGAGGAGACTTCCCTCTTCAGTTTATGGAGATTTCTCCACAAGGAACAATTTTCTCCTGGCCTTGATGTTTCAGTGATTAGGCATCTGGGAGAATGGAATTTTGATGACTATGCAAAAATCCTTTCTCTAACTTACAGTTTTCCTAGAACTATTATTAAGCACCATATCAACTATGACACACACTTTAGGAATTATACCAGTTTAAACAAAAGCTCTCTTTATTTTTGAAAAAACAGAGGTTTTTCTTCTTCTCTCGGGAGCAGCTGGGTGTCTTCACTTTCTTACTATTCAAGCTTAAGGAATCACAGTAATTTCAACATCTACTTAATCTAATCTATAATCTTTCTTTATAGTTATAGCAGATATATTTACTCTATAAAATTTTTATGTGTTATAGGGAAACAAGAGTCTCTTCTTCATAGTTTAGAAAAGGAGAAATTTCAGTCTGTGACTCTCCTTCTTCCTTCATCTGGGACTTGATTCTTCCTGCTGTCTGACCTTGGTGTTTTCATGCTGTTTCTGTGTGTATCACCATCTTGGTCCTCTTCTTTCACTCAGGAGAGAGAACAAAGTGTCTGCAAGTCTCATTTTGGGCAGTGAAAGAGTGAATACCTTGCCCGGGCAGCGGATGGTTCTGTGATCTCTTCCAGGCCGAGGCCAGCAGTTGTTTTACCATACAGAGTTTGTTAAGGCCATGCTGGGGCTGGGCATGGATTGTAAGGGCTCAGCCAGAAAGCGGTGATGAGTTTTCTGGCTTTGTGGCTGTTTCCCGGCGTTTGCTGCATTCCATTCCAGCCGGGGCTGGGGCTCTTCCCTGCCCTGCCCAGCAGCCCAGGCTGGGGGCCCTGGCCAGAACGGGCCCGGCTGTCTCTGCCCCAGGCCGCGGGGGCGGCGGGGCGGGCCCGGCTGCCAGGAACCGCTCTGGGCCGGCGATAGGGCAGGGTTCTGCAGAGCCGCGGGCTCCCTGCCCATGCCCAGGGGCCGGGATCTGAGCAACAGGCCTCTGCTCCCCCTGGCTATCGGGCCCTGGGTGAAAACGGGGCCCGGCAGCTCCCTGAGCCTGTGTCAGAGCCCGCCCGGCCCTGCCCGGCCTGGGCCGCGTGGAGGGGCCGGGCCGGTGTCACCTTCTGAGAGGGAAGGCACAGAGAGCTTTCCCGGCGGGTTTTGTCTTTACACATGTGTTTCACAAAGATGCATCAACTTTCTCATTGGTGTAACAATGAGTCAGTCTTAAAAGTCTGACACTGATTGGGCCTTGTCAGGTACAAAGGAAACTGCCCAGGTCTTGGCAGGTAAAATTTCAAGAAACCTTCACAAACCACGACACAGGGTTTAGCTGGTGATTTCTGCACTGGCTGCAGTGAATCCAGGTAGGTCTTTCGTTTACTCAAACGGATGTAAAGATAGTCAGGAGCACTTGGAGTGGTCCATGTCACTTTTCTTGTGGAGGATCACCTGTAAAATTCTTCACATACATATTGTATGCAAGTTATGATCTGGTTGTTTAGGTTGATTCTCAAACACAGTATTAAACATCTGGTGCAATTGTTAGTTTATAGCCATTAAATATTCATAAACATTTTGATTACCAACTTGAGCCAGATTTTTATCCTGAGTAACGTTTAATCCATAAGGTCTGACACAAATATTTCAAATGGGCTAACTTTTTCTTTATACCTAGGTTTTCTTCTGAGTCTGATGAGGGCAATAGGTAAAGCTTGATACCAATTTAAATTCCCTTCTTTATAAATTTTAGCTCTCTATTGTTTGACCATACAATTCAGTTTTTCTACTTGATCACCAGCTTGTGGTCTGTAGGGCGTGTGAAGCTACCCCTGGATTCCTAATGCTTTGCTGACAGCTTGCACAATTTGTGCAAAGAAATGTGATCCTCCTCTAGGTGCACCAAACCAAGGTATGACCTCATTCAGCAACACTTTTATCACTTGCCTAGTTTTATTTGTTTTTACAAGGGAACGCTTCTGGCAACCCCGAGAAAGTACCAGTTAGTACCAGCAAATATCAAAACCCCCCTTTCTTGGGACTTCAGAAAAGTCTATTTGCCACAAGGCTCAAGGAGAAGCACCTCTGCTAATAACTCCTTGTTCTAGCCTAACTGTTGGATTTGCATTTTTCTGTAAACAAGTCCCACATTGGGATGTTACTTCTTTAACAATGTCCAGCAAGCCTGGGCCTGAAATTCGTTTTTAGTTACCAATGTAAGGATTCTGCTCCCCTTACAAGCCTTACCACGTTCAGATTTCACATTATGTTTTATTAACTTTTCTAGTATTAGACCTGTTGTCTAATTGTCCCCAACCACTTTCTAAAAGTTTTCCTTTATTTTCATTAATCCATTTAAAATCAGAAGGTTGGTGTTTTACAGGCTGCTTAATTGATACATTGCAGTGAGTATTAGAGCTGCCACAAGTGGTTCATTTCTTTTGGCAGCAACTCCAGCTAAAAGTCTATTTTTAGCTCATGAAGTGGCAGACCTTGTTGAGAGGGCTTTAAATTAGGTTTGAAGGGGGAAGGGGGTGCAGCTGGGCTGTCTGGAAGCAGACCCAAGGGTGGCAAGCCTGAGCTAGGGGTGAAATCAGTAACCCAGCTGAGGTGCATGTGCACCAATGCATGCAGCATGAGTAATAAACAAGAAGAACTGGAAGCCATGGTGCAACAGCAGAGCTATGGTGTAGTTGCCATCGCAGAAGCGTGGTGGGACAACTCACACAGCTGGGGCACTGCACTGAATGGCTACAAGCTCTTCAGAAGAGACAAGAAAGGGAGCAGAGGAGGAGGGGTGGCCCTTTATATTAGGGAGGCTTTTGATGCCATAGGTATTGAAATTAATGACCATGGAGTTGAATGCCTGTGGGTAAGAATTAAGGGCAAGGCTAACAAGACTGGCATCCTACTGGGAGTCTGTTATCGTCCACCCAACCAGGGGGAAGACGTGGACAGCTTATTCTATAAGCAGCTAGATAATGTTTCAGGATCATCAGCCCTTGTTCTTGTAGGCAACTTCAAACTGTCAGACATCTACTGGGAACTTAATACAGCAGAAAAGAGGCAGTGCAGGAATTTTTTAGAGTGTGTGGAGGACAACTTTTTGATACAGCTGGTGAGCCCAGCAGGGGAAGGACTATGTTAGATCTGCTGTTTGCAAGTAGAGCTGGGCTGCTGGGAGATTTGGTGACTGGAGTTCACTTGGGGCACAGTGATCATGAAATTGTAGACTTCTCAATATTTGGTGAAATCAGGAGAAATATCAACAAGACTTTTTCATTAGACTTCCAGAGGGCAGACTTTGGCCTATTTAAGAGACTTGTTCAGAAAGTTCCTTGGGAAGCAGCCCTTATAAAGAAAGAAGTTCAGGAAAGGTGGGTGTGCTTCAAAACAGAGATCTTGAGGGCACAGGAACAAACTGTCCTTGTGTGCTGAAAGGCGAGTCGACGAGGCAAACGTCCAGCCTGGATGGGCAAGGAGATTTTGGAGGAACTTAGGAATAAAAAGAGGATGTATCATCTTTGGAAGGAGGGTCAGGTCTCTCAAGAAGTATTTAAGGGAGCTGCTAGAGCATGTAGGAAAAAAAATTAGGGATGCCAAATCTCTATTTGAACTAAAATTGGCGAGTTCTGTAAAAGATAATAAAATATGTTTTTACAAATATACTAATGGTAAAAGGAAGGGTAAGTTCAGCCTTTGTTCTTTATTGGATGAGGGAGGCAAATCGGTAACTGCAGATGAGGAGAAGGTGGGAGTGCTATACGCCTGTCTTGCCTCAGTCTCTAGTGGGAAGATAACTTGTCCTCAGGACAACTGTCCTCCTGGGTTAGTAGATGGTTTCAGGGAGCACAACAGTGCCCCTGCTATCCAGGAGGAGGCAGTCAGAGAACTGCTGAGCAGCTTAGATATTCATAAATCTATGGGACCAGATGGGATCCACCCTAGGGTGCTGAGGGAGCTGGTAGATGAACTTGTGAAGCCACTCTCCATCATTTACCAGCAGTCCTGGGACATTGGTGAGGTTCCAGATGACTGGAAGCTGGCCAGTGTGACACCCCTTAATAAAATGGGAGGGAAGGAGGATCCTGGAGGATCAGTTAGCCTGACCTCAGTACCTGTAAGGTCATGGAACAGTTTATACTGAGTGCCATCACACAGCACTGAGAGGATCGCCAGGGTATCAGACCCAGCCAGCATGGGTTTAGGAGGCATAGTTTGTGTTTGACCAACCTGATCTCCTTTTATGGCCCTGGTGAATGCAGGAAAGGCTGTGGATGTTGTGTATCTGGACTTCAGCAAGGCCTTTGCCACTGTCTCCCACAGTATAGTCCTGGAAAAGCTGGCAGGCCGTGGCTTGGACTGGAGCACCCTGTGCTCGGTTAAGAACTGGCAGGATAGCCGGGCCCAGAGAATGCTGCATCCAGCTGGTGACCAGTCACCAGTGGTGTCCTCCAGCTGTGTGCTGGGGCTAGTTCTGTTCAATATTTTCATTGATGACATAGATGGGGATATTGAGTATTTCATTAGTAAATTTGCACCAAGCTGAGAGCGTGTGTCGATCTTTTGGGAAGTAGGAGGGCTCTGCAGAGAGACCTAGAACTGTTGGATGGATGGGAAGAGTCCAATAACATGAAGGTTAACAAGTCCAAGTGTTGAGTCCTGCATTTTGGCCACAATAAGCCCCTGCAAATGTTACAGGCTGGGGATGGTGTGCCTGGACAGTGCCCAGGCAGAAAAGAGACCTGGGAGTACTGGTCAACACCTGACTGAACATGAGCCAGCAGTGTGCCCTGGTGGCCCGGAAACCCAGTGGCATCCTGGCCTGGTCTCTTCCTGCCTAGTCATTCTGTGGACCATCGATCACCAAGGCTCTCCCAACCAGGGTCACTGGGGAGCATCCAACGGGGTCCTCCAGTGGGGATGGAGCTGGAGCAGCGCACGAAGCTCTTCCTGCATGCAGGGCACTCACAGGGCTTCCCTTGCCACTGTCTCTGTTGGTGTTGGGTCGCGGCAGAGTTCTGGGAGAAGCTCTTCCCACACTGGGGACACTGTTAGGGCCTCTCCCTGGTATGGATGCACTGGTGGGTGACGAGGGTGGAGTTTTTCTTAAAGCCCTTCCCGCAGTCGGGGCAGCGGAAGAGCCTCTCTTGTGTGCGGATCTGCTGATGCTTGAACAGACTGGATCTGCTCTGAAACCTCTTCCCACACTCAGGACACTCATAGGGCTTCTCCCTGGTGTGGATCCTCTGGTGATGGATCAAACTGGACCTCATTCCCCACACTTGTAGGGTCATTCCCCGCTGTGGATCACCTGGTGGCGATTAAAGTGGAAGCTTGTGAGGAAACTCTGCCCACATTCCAGGCACTGGGGGGCTTGTTGCCATCGTGAAGCTGCTCATGGACTAACAGCTCAGAGCTCTGGTGAGATCTGTGGCTGCCTTCCCGGCCCAGGGTGCGTCTTTCCTCCTGGGATCTTTTAAAACTAATAAAAAAACATTAAAAGCACAACCAAAACCCACACATGCTCTAAAAAAACAAACTGAAAAACCAACCATATAAAACAAATCCTAAAATATGAAAAATAATTTATAAAACAGTTTAAAAATACATAATAAGTCTATAAATACGAGTAAATAAATTTTAAAAATGTCTCCCAAACATCAAGTGTACTCTTAACCAAATGCCAAACATACAACCATTATAACCTTTTACTTTATTATTTGTCCTTAATTTCCTTTATTAAGCCTTTTAAAATCAACACAAAAAAGAAATTTCATTTTTCACGCCGCTCACTGGGGAGTCAGCACTGAGCAAATTGTTCAGTGCGGCCTCTGGCAGCTACCAAGTCCCAGCCTGACCTCTTCCCTAGTTCTTTATCTCCCCTTCCTATTTCTCTACTTCACATTTCCTGTTCAATCAAATCCATGTTCAATAAAAGCCATAGGTTGTGCTCCTATGGTCTCATTTGAACCTTCACTGGTCTTGAGTTGTCTCTCCCTGCTGGGATTGCAACCCATGGACAGGGTCCCTTCTCACCACCATCGTTCTGGGATTCTGCCAGGGCCACTCTTTCCTTCTTCCCTCTGCTTTGAGCAGGGAATGGACTGGAAAATATCCAGCATGTTATAAATCCATATTATAATACTGGTGTTTCACAAATATGAAAATGGATGCTGTATGTGTAATGTCAAAGTAACTTTGCTGTGGAGATATAGTTTTTATTTCTGATATTAACTAAACTTAGACATAGTAGTGAAATAGCTGATACCATCATGCTTGTGGGAATTGAACTGCCTGCTTGGTTGGGATAACATCCAATGAACAGATGATGAAGCCCCCTGCTGCAATCAGCACCAAGTATGGTCCAGAGCCCAGGCTGGAGATGATCATAAGAAGGGAATAAAACCACAGCCAAGAAATGTACACACTCTAGAAAGGCGAACTTGAGGGGAAGCTGTGCTAAACAGCTCTTGGAACATGTAAACTACTTTGTTGGAGACTGGGAGGGACTGGCCAAGTATCCCAAGGCATATGACATATATATATATATATATATATATATATATATATATAAAATAAGTGAAAACATGAAAATAAAAAATAAGGCTGAACATCATCGCTGGACACAGTGGGTAGGACATGTGGGAACAATGCAATTCTTCCAATCATGCCGTGTCGGCCACTGTCCATATTTGGGATACATTTACCAATTTGGACCAGGTGGATGGGCCAACTCTACTTAACCTGGAAAAGAAACCCATAATCGTATATGTTCAGTAAGAAGCCATAAACGATCATGATGAGTTCCACCTTGGTAAGATTGTTCTCTAGAATAATGACAGCAAAGTTGACTAAGGCGTGCCCCCTCAAGCCAAGGCAAAGAGGCTTTATAAGAGCAGCAGGATGCTCTGAAAGTTTGATACTCCTGCTAACAATAATTCTACCTGCCAGAAGAGAACACAGACCCCTGGGTGTTGTGTTTGTGGACATGGCTAGGGCTTTTGGCCACCAGCACATTCTACATGGCCTGCAGCAAAGGGAAGTGGACTCCCATGTCACCAGCTTGGTTAGTAATATGTAGAACATACATCTTCACATGAAAACCTCTTCAGAAAACTGACATTCAAAAAAAATACACACCATCTCTAGCCTAAGAGACTTGGCAGACCAAATGGATACAAAAGCAGGGATTCTCCTTGAATCCCCTGCCCTGCAGATTTGATCAACTGTCAAAGAATGGCAATGCTTAACACCATGCACATGTGATGTCATCCTGCACTCCAGCATGAAGGATGGAGTTCTGGGTATCGCAACATTGATGGGACACAATCCAAGTATCCAGACCTGAAGATTACGTAGACTCGCCCAATGTTCAGATGATGCCTTAATGCTGTGTGAGGTTTTTTTGTTAGTGTTAGGATTAAATGTGTGAGACGGTAATACTTGTTTGGATTTAGATGTTTATTAATTTTTATTTCTGTTATAGATTTTCAAACTTTGAGTTTTACAGTACTTGAAGTTATTAAATTAAAAATGAACACTTTAATTTTAAAGGGCTTTTTAAGCAAACATTCTTTAATTAAGAAGTGATGCTTAAATTATTTTTCCTTTTAATTTAAAATCTAACTATTTGTGCATTATAATGCGGACTTTTAATTTAATTATAAAATATTACTTAGACCATGAAGAAGATGGCAAAAAGAAGGACAAACTTTTGTTCTAAAATTTCTATTTTTTTAAATATATTTATTACTATATTCTAAAACTTTAAAATCTAAGTCTTTTACTGTGTGATATTGCACATTTCTATTTAAAATCCAGACTTACAATCTCAGTTTTATTATTTAATTTTGGAAGTCTTTTCCATCCCCTGAGGTAAAACGCAGTGTTCTCTTGGTGGTCAATGCTTGTCAGCAGTAAAATCTAAAATTCTCAGTGATCATGGTTCCAAAACCTTAAGATTGTTCCTTAAAGAAGAATGCTCAGATCAAGCATATCAGAAATTATGGATGAGACCTGGAGGAGATCGAGAAAAGATCCTGTCAATATGGGAGCCTAAACGTAAGATAGAACTGCTGGATGGTGCAGGTGATGACACAACACCAGAATGGGAAATAACTACTCAGATAACTCAGTATACACAACCATGTAACTGGAGGAAACAGGAATTTTGTTCCTCCCAAATTTCCCCTGCCTCAATGACACAGTTACACATAGGGTGGGGGGCCTGGCTCAGGAATCTCATGATGGAGCAGAGATCCACCTGCAGCCCATGGAGGCCCAGAATGGAGCAGGGATTCACCTGCATCCTGTGCTGGACCCTGCTCTGCAGTAGATACATTCCCAAAGGGGGCCATGAAAAAATAGGAAGCCTGTGCTGGAGCAGGATCCTGAAGAACCTGTAGAACCCTGAGGAGAGGAACTCACCTGCAGCAGGTTCCTGGTGTGCTTAATGATCACATGAGTTTCCGCAGTGGTATCCTTGGTTACACTGGGCCCCATGGAGTCAGAATGGCCCCTTGGTTTTGTTAGGCCCCATGGTGTCACAAAAGCCCCTTGGTTCCATTGGACCCCATGAGGTCACAATGGGCCTTAGTTTCATTAAGCTCCATGGGATCACATTGACCTCTTCGATCTGTCAGGCCCCAGGATGTCACAATGCCACCTGATTCTTTTAGACCTCATGGTGTCACAATGGTCCCTTCATACCATGAGGCCCCATGGTGCTACAACAACCATTTATTACTGTTAGGACCCATTGTATGACAATGGTGCCCGGTTCTTTTAAGGTCCATGGTGTCATCACTAACCCTTGGTTCTTTGAGGTCCCATGGTGTCACAGTGGAATTTTGATTCCATGAAGCTCCATGATATCAAAATGGCCCCTTGGTTCTTTTAGGCTCCAAGTTGTTATAATGGCCATTTGGTTCTCTGAGGTCCCATGGTGCCACAATGACCCCTTGGTTCTATGAAGCACCATGGTATGACAATGGCCCTTTGATTATATCAGTCTCCATGGTGTCACAAGGGACCATCAGTTTCATGTAGCAAAATGGTGTCACAATGGCACCTTGGTTCTGTTAGGCTCTGTGATTTCACAATGGTTTTTTGGTTCTGTGAGGCCCTGTAGTGTCAAAATGGAACATTTGTTCCATGCTGGCACAATGGTGTCACAATGGCTCTTGATTTTGTTAGGCTCCATGGTGTCACAATGGCCCCTTGGTTCTTTAAGGTCCCATGGTGTCGAAATGATATTTTGGTTCCACGGGGCTCCATGAAGTCAAAATTCCATTAGGCGCAATGTTGTCACAATGGTGCCTTGGTTCTGTTAGGCCCCATGGTGTCACAAAACCCCCTTCTTTCTCTGAGGCCCCATGGTGTCACAATGGCTCCATGGTTCAATGAGGCACCATGATGTCACAGTGCCCCCTTGGTTTTGTTAGGCGTCATGATGTGACAATATACCCTTGCATCCATGGCGCCCCACGTCATCACAACAGCTCCTTGGTTCTGTTAAGCCCCATGGTGGCACAATGGACCCTTGGTTCCATGAGGTCCTATGGAGTCACCACGACATTTTGGTTCTTTAGTCCCCATGGTGTCATAATGGTCCTTTGGTTCTTTGAGGCCCCATGGTTTTTCGATGGCCCCTTGGTTCTGTTAGGCTCCATGGTGTCACAATGGACCACTGGTTTCATGTAGTACAATGATATCACAATGGCCCCTTGATTCTGTTAGGCCCCATAGTTTCACAATGACCCCATGGTTCTATGAGGTCGCATGGTGTCGCAATGGAGCGTTGGTTCTGTTAAGGCCCCATGGTGCCACAACACACCTTTGGTTAGTGAGGACCTCATGGTGTCACAATGGCTCCGTGGTTCTGTTATGCCCCATGTGTCACAATGGACTTCTTGTTTAGTGCAGCACAGTGTAGCAGCAATGGACCCTGGGTTCTATTAGACCCCAAGATGTCAGAATGGTCCCTTGGTTCTATGAGGCCCCATGGTGTTACAATGACTCCTTGGGTCCATGAGATCTCATGGTGTCCAAATGGTCCTTGTTACTACGAGGACGCATGGTATCAAAATGGATTTGTGGTTCTTTTAGGCCCCATGATGTCACAGTGGAGCATTGGTTCCAGGCAGAACAATGGCATCACAATGGTGATACCGAAATCACGAGAAAAAGAACTAATGTAGATATAGCAATAGCAGCAGTTATGCTAAGGCTTAGAAAGCAGCAGTTCACAAGCAGGCCTTAAGAAACAGGCCTGGACAAGCCCTGGGAATGTACTAAGAACCACAAACAAATAATTAAAGAATCTAGTAGGGCATGTAGAACACAGTGAAATAAATAATTAAAGAATCTAGTAGAGCATGCAGAACACAGTGAAATAATAAATGATAAAGGGTTCTGGTGGTGGGATGACGAGCAAGGGGGATTAAAGGGGGGTAACCTATAGTTTTGAGTAGACAAGCGTGTAGAATTTATGACTTTTAGAAATAATATCTACGAGATTTACGTAACTGTATTGCCTTGAAGAATGTGTACTATTGTATGTAGATCACTTTGTAAAAGGATATAAAAACCTGTCGAAAAAGGGGAACGTTGGGCTCTGACTTTGGACGCTAGTCCTCAGACCCCAGGGCCCTCAATAAAGCACCGCACTAAACAACCTAGTTGTTTCGTGTCTCTCTGACGGGCAACAGTTTTCTGGTGACCGCGGCAGGACTCCGAGGGCTGCTGGGGCGGTTCGCGTCCTGATCTACTCCACGCCGGCACCAAGTGATTCTCGGGGAGTTATCGGTTCGTGCCCGACCCCGCACCTGTCGGACAACTGCAGGAGGTAAGCCCGAAGGTGCTTTATTTTTTTTGGTATTGGGTGCCTGCCCGTAAGACGAAGCATCGGTTCCGCTGGGTTGGGCTAAAGATGTCTTGGGTAATTGGGTAAAGCCTAGGCGCCGGTTGTAAGACGCGGCGAAAGCTTCGCTGGTCCGGCACTTGTTCCCCCGCGGCGTCGGAGGGTGACAAGTTGGTTGGTTGGTTGGTCTATTCTTCTATTTGCATAGATTTTCTTTCTTTTCCTGTCTATTCTGTTTAGGAATGATGCCTTTGAAAACGTTTAAAACTCTAGCAAGTTCCGGGATAGAAATCCCAGACGATTCGCCTTTAGGCTGTTTATTACAACATTGGAATGCGGGGAATTTTGGTCAAGAACTAAGTAAAAGGAGATTGATTGATTTTTGTAATAATGTGTGGCCTTTATATGAACCCGATGGTATGCAATGGCCTAGAAATGGTACACTGAATCCTGACATTATTACACCTTTGATGCATTTCCTACAAAGTAATGAAAAATGGGATGAAATACCGTATTTAGACCTCTTCTATTATTTGAAAGACAAACCAGAGTGGCAAAAGGAGTGCGGAATCATGGTTTTGAAAACATTAAAGGTGAATTGTGAAGGATGTAAGGGATGGCAAAAAGAGAAGGAATGCTCGGTTAGGTTTTCGGAACCTGAGGAGGATGTTTCTTTGTTGGTAGCCCCTAGTGCCCCTCCAATGGAGGAACGTGACTCTGGAGAAAGTATGCCAGAGGTAGAAAGGGAGGATCGGGAAGCAAAAGTAGAAATCACAGATATACCACGAACCCCCTTAAGTGAAAGAACTCGGAGAGGGCGGTGGGAGGTAGAAAGAAAGAAAAAGGAGGAGGGTGCTCATTTAATGGTTCCGCTGCATGAAGCAGTCGGGCCGCAGGGGGAACGGGTGGTAGTGAAAGTTCCCTTTTCTCCGAATGATTTGCTAATCTGGAAACAATCAGCGGGGGCGTATCGGGAGGATCCTGAACGGACTGCGCGGGTGGTAAAGATGGTAATTAAGACTCAGAACCCGGACTGGAATGATTTACAAGTTTTGTTAGACACAATAATGGATTCTACTGAAAAGGAAATGGTGTTTAAAGCTATGACAGAGAAAGCACGAGAAATGATTAGGTTACGGCTTGTGGATGGTACAGTAAATGATTTAGTACCTAGGGAAGATCCGGAGTGGGATCCCAACTCGACGGGCGGGTCTCGGAGACTTAAAGCTTATCAGGAATTGTTAACGGAAGGAATACGGAATGGAATACCAAAAACTTTGAATTGGTCTAAGTTGTATTCGGTCAGGCAGGAAAAGAATGAGTCTCCGTCAACCTTTTTAGAGCGGCTTAAGGAGACAGCTCGTAGATACACTAATTTAGAAGTTGAAGGAGAGTCGGGAAAATTACAGCTAGCATTAATTTTTATGGGACAGTCCCAGGAAGATATTAGAAAGAAACTACAGAAATTGGAGGGAGAAGATACTCAGAATTTAGATAAGCTATTGGAAGTTGCGTGGAAGGTATATAATAATAGGGAAAAAGAAACGGCCAGGAAACAACAGGCTACTATGTTAGCAGTGTTACAGCAAGCGGCTGGAAACAATATGAGAGGAGGGAGCCGAGGACGTGGACTAAGAGGGGGAAGAGGGATGGCAAGGGAGGGGAGGCTGATAGGTACGGGAGGACTCATGGGTCAATTGAATATGGGAAGAGGAAGAATGCAGCTAGGGATAGATCAATGTGCTATATGTAAAAACAGAGGGCACTGGAAAAATGAGTATCCTCTCAACCAAGGAATGAATTCTGGGGGAGGAATTATAGCTAGTGGGGATGGAAATCAGGGAATGATGAATAATACAGGTGCTTTCCCGGGAAATCCACAAGGTGTCGCCCAAGCCTTTATGATGGGGAATTATCAAAATTCAAGCTGACTAGATGAGGACCTGAAAGTAGTAATGGAAGTAGATGGGGAACCGTTAGAATTTAGAGTAGATACGGGGGCATCATACTCAGCTGTTAACACTAAGCTAGGACCCTTGAGTGATTCTACTATCCAAGTAGTGGGGGTTACGGGACAAGTTGAGGAACGAACATTTTTGCGTCCATTAGATATAAAATTTGGGGGGAAAGAATTTGACCATCAATTTTTATATATGCCAAATAGCCCAGAATCGCTATTCGGGAGGGATCTATTGTCAATGTTAGAGGCAAAGATAATATTTGAAAAGGGTAGAGTAAGATTGGAATTTCCCGAGGAGAATATTGCTAAGTTGTTTGTAATAAAAGAAGTTGAGGCAGCAGAAATACCACAAGAAATAGAGCAAGCTGTAGTACCATGGGTATGGGAAACAGGAGTACCTGGAAAATCAAAGGCGGCACAACCAGCTGTAATAGAACTAAAGGAAGGAGCCTCCCCAGTAAGGGTAAGACAATATCCTTTGAAATTGGAAGCACGAATAGGAATAGCACCCATGATTGAACAATTTCTTAGCTTGGGAATTTTACAGGAATGTGAGTCAGAATTCAATACTCCGATATTCCCAGTCAGAAAGCCAAATGGTAAGTATAGATTAGTTCAAGATTTAAGAGCAATTAATAACATCACTAAAGATATACACCCAGTTGTAGCTAATCCGTATACATTGTTGACAGCTGTGTCGGAAAAGTTTAAGTGGTTCACAGTGATTGATTTGAAAGATGCATTTTTCTGTATCCCTTGGCACTTGAAAGTAGGAAATACTTTGCCTTTGAGTGGGAGAACCCAGACACAGGACGCAAGAAGCAGCTCACCTGGACGCGTCTACCACAAGGATTCAAAAACTCACCAACTATTTTTGGAAATCAATTGGCTCGAGAGTTAGAAGAATGGAAGACGACTCAGGTAAAAGAACCACCTTTCTTATTTGCTCTCCTACAATATGTTGATGACATCTTTATAGCTTCCACAGAAAAGGATGTTTGCCTCAGACTCACTATTGGATTACTTAATATGCTGGGACAAGCTGGATACCGAGTATCGAAAGAAAAAGCTCAGCTGGTAAGGACCCAGGTAATTTACCTAGGCTGCGAAATTTCACAAGGGGTGCGAAAGTTGGGAGTTAATCGAATACAAGCAATTTGCACCATACCCACACCACGAAATCCGCAAGAGTTAAGATCCTTTTTGGGCATGGTGGGGTGGTGCCGCTTGTGGATCCCGGAATTTGGACTAAAAGCAAAACCCCTGTATGAGGCAGCCAAAAGCCCTGTGTTTCAGTGGGGACAAACGCAAGAAAAGGCATTCCAGAGTTTGAAACAAGCCTTAAAGGAAGCCCCAGCACTAGGATTGCCAGATCTTACAAAACCTTTTCAACTATATGTAAATGAGAGACAGAGACTGGCAATAGGGGTTCTCACCCAAAAACTGGGCTCATGGAAACGCCCGGTAGGGTACTTCTCAAAACAGCTAGACACTGTAAGCGCCGGATGGCCTGGTTGTCTTAGAGCTGTGGCAGCAACAGTGCTCCTGATTCGGGAAGCCAGAAAATTGACTCTGGGAAAAAGGATGGAAGTATTTGTTCCCCACATGGTCATTGCAGTTTTAGAACAAAAAGGGGGGCATTGGCTCTCGTCAAGCCGCATGTTACAATACCAGGCACTTCTCCGAGAACAGGATGACATTGAATTAAAAACAACTAATCATCTTAATCCAGCAGAATTTCTTAGGAGCAGCAGCCAGGAAGAAGGAGGCGAATTGACGCATGATTGCGTGGAAATCATTGAACAGGTGTATGCCAGCCGGAAAGACCTGAAAGATGAGCCTTTGGAAAATCCGGAATGGGAACTGTTTACAGATGGATCCAGCTTTGTGGAAAACGGAACCAGGTATGCGGGATACGCAGTAGTGACTTTGACACAAATAATAGAAGCTCGAGCCTTAACCCCGGGAACTTCAGCCCAGAAGGCCGAGATACAAGCTCTGGTAAGAGCCTTAGAATTGAGCCAAGGGAAAAGAGTAAATATTTGGACTGATTCAAAATATGCCTTTGGAGTAATACATGTACATGGAGCTCTGTGGAAAGAAAGAGGACTGTTAAATTCTCAAGGATCAGAAATTAAGCACAAAGAACAAATATTAGCACTATTGGAAGCAGTGCATAAACCTCAGGCAGTAGCAGTGATGCATGTAAGAGGACATCAAAACGAAGAAGGAAAAGCGTTCCAAGGAAACCAGTTGGCTGACAGAGTTGCCAAACAGGTTGCCCGAGAGGTATGGACACAATTAGCTTTATTACCAGCACGATTTAACCCTGCCACTTCCTTTCTTGAGCAGAAACCATGCTATACACATGAAGATGAGAAACTTGCTCAATTTCTCCAGGCCCAGAAGAATGAAAAAGGATGGTATGTCACAGCTGTAGGTCAAGTTGTGTTGCCAACAAAGGTAATGAAAACAATTTTAGAAATCGAACATAACAAGTGCCATTGGGGGGCAGACGCATTAGTACAATTCTTAAAACATGAGGTGATTTCCAACCAGATGTTAACAATGGCAAAACGGATTAATGCCACGTGTCCAGTCTGTATTAAAAACAATCCAGTGACACGAAGGCAAATACAATTAGGAAAGCTACGAGTTGGGCCGCAACCGGGAGACTATTGGCAAATAGATTTCTCAGAGCTACCAAAAGCACAAGGGTACCGTTATTTACTGGTGTATGTGTGTACCTTTTCAGGATGGCCAGAAGCTTTCCCATGCAGGACTAACCAGGCAAAGGAAGTAATTAAAACCTTACTACGGGAGATTATTCCTAGATTTGGGATCCCATTAGGAATGTCCTCAGATAGGGGACCTCACTTTGTAGCTGGAGTAGTCCAAGAGGTAGCCAGAGTATTAGGGATAGCCTGGGATCTCCATACGCCCTGGAGACCACAATCTAGCGGCCAGGTAGAACGGATGAATCAGACATTAAAAGGGCAGATTAAGAAAATTTGTCAGGAAGCGAAGATACAGTGGCCTCAGGCACTACCTCTAGCCTTGCTAAGAGTCAGGATTAAACCCAGAGAAAGGATAGGAGTAAGTCCATACGAAATTTTGTATGGCAAGCCATATCATGCTGCAACCTACAAAGGGGACCCTCACTTAGTAGGAGATCAAGTATTGCTAAGTTATGTTTTGTCTCTAAATAAAGTCCTTACAGCACTGCGAGGAGCATTGCAGTGGAACCGGCCTCTGCCCTTGGAAAATCCTGTCCATGACATCCAGCCAGGAGATCAAGTATATGTGAAGAACTGGAATACGGAACCCTTGAAAGAAGTATGGGACGGTCCTCACCAGGTGATCATGACCACCTACACGGCAGTGAAAGTCCAAGGGATCGAAAATTGGATTCACTACACTCGAATCAAGAAGGTCCAGCCAAGATGGGAAGTACAGCCTCTGTCAGCAACAAAAATGGTGTTCAGGGCAAGGCCTTAGTTCTTTTAACATTAGTCTGTATAATGCAGGTGGGAGAAGCGTTTGTTAAAATCATAGTTCCGGAGCCAGATGTAATAGTGCCGGAAGGTGCGGGAGTAAATTTAACCTGTCTGTTTTCTAGCAACCAGAGAGCTGGATTAAAAGAAGTAAATACAGCTTGGAGACAAATCACCACAGACGAAGTATTTACAGAAGGGATCGTGACACTTTGGGATATGAAACAGCAAAGAGGTAGCACCACATTGATGATATCTCATATGCAAGCTGACCAGGTAGGACAATTCTCATGTGTTGTGTGGATTAGAGAAAGCTTTGACTACGGAAAAATAAATGTAGATATTCTAAAAAAGAATAGGAGAGTACGACAGGTGACAGAAGTTGGAAAAACACAACAAGAATTGGGACAAGAAAACTTAATAGTGGGATTAGTTAGAGATTTTGGGCAAGTACAAAATATTACGTCCATCACTGCATGTTTACCTTTACCTAAAGCAGCGGGAGATCCAATACCATGGGGCATCATTCCCGTTGGGGAAATGCCTCCAGAAACCATAAATGGGACAAAAAGATGTAATAAAGTAATGCAGAACCATACTAAGATGGTAGAGGAAACCTATACAGTTCGAGGGCAATGGTCATCACCAGGACAAAGGAGTGAATGCCAAAAATTACCAAATGCAGTTTTTTCAAAAATTGGGCGGTTCAAGGATGTAGGATGGTGTTCTTATGACATAAAGAAAAAAAGACAAAAACCAGTCACTGAATATTCTTATGAGATAGTATGTCAAGAAGGGAAGGAAGAATGGGAACAGTGGAAAACGATTTGGGGTCCCAGCTTGTTAGAATCTTATAGCTACATAGGACCAGTACATTGGTGTATCGAATGGTCAGGCCAAAGGGAACAAAAACATTTAAGAATGTTAGGGACCGAAGCAGTAAGACGGGATCGAATGACCCCTACACCTAGCTGGAATTGTAGCAAAATCATCACATGTGATACCCCTGAATCCCAAATTGGTTTAGTGCCAGTCCGGATACTACTAAAATGGGGCTGTGAATGTCAAAGATATAATCATACAATAACAGGAGAAATAAAGGGGGCTTGGAAAGATTGTCAGGCAACTACCGTCAGGAGTCCAGGGCATTCGGTGTGGGTAATGGGGCACGGACAATGGACTACCCATATGCCCATTAACGGCCCAGTCACGCAGATTACGTTAGGGGTCCCTACGCTCTGCCCTCTCTGGAAACAGTCTAAATTAACACAAAGAGAGATACAGCCACGAACAAAGAGAGAAACAAATGAGGTGGCAGAAGAACTAGGATTGGGAGATGAAGATGAGTGGCATGAACCCTCATCAGGAGTTAAATTTGGATGGGTACTGGAATCCCTGTTTGCACAAATTTCTACATATAGAAACCGGGAGATGCTGTATAAATTATTGGGACAAACTGAGAGGTTAGCCGCAGTTACAAAGAAAGGATTTAGGGATCTAAACTTACAGTTGCAAGCAACAACAAGAATGACAGTCCAAAATAGAATGGCATTAGATTTGCTCTTATTAAAAGAGCACGGAGTCTGTGGATACCTCCAAGGAAAGGTTGATCATTGCTGTGTACATATCCCAAATGTCACAGAAGAAGTAGAAAAGGATATAAGTCAATTGGAACAAATTGAAATAAAAGTGCATGAAGTCCAGGAAGAAGCTCAACATAATTGGGTAGGAGCACTATTTAGCTCCCTAGGAATCCAGGTCTCTGGTTGGATATCATCAATTGTACAATATGTAATAATGATTGTATTGATTATTGTAGTCTGCATGATTATGTATAGATGTCTTTTAGGAATGATTGCTAGAGAAGGAACTCATACTCGACGTGTCATGAGAGCACTAACCCGGAAAGAAGTAATCCTACCAAGTCAAAGAGAAGACTCACCATCCTACTTAGAAACCATTACTTGAAGAATTGAGCATCCTTGCAGAAAATCTGAAGAATGCTCAAAAGGGGGGAGTTGATACCGAAAATAACGAGAAAAGAGCTAATGTAGATATAGCAATAGCAGTAGTTATGCTAAGGCTTAGAAAGCAGCAGTTCACAAGCAGGCCCTGGGAATGTACTAAGAACCACAAACTGATAATTAAAGGATCTAGTAGGGCATGCAGAACACAGCAAAATAAATAATTAAAGGATCTAGCAGGGCATGTAGAACACAGTAAAATAAATAAATGATAAAGGTTAATGTATAATCAATGATAAAGGGTTCTGGTGGTGGGATGACAAGCAAGGGGGATTAAAGGGGGGTAACCTATAGTTTTGAGTAGACAAGCGTGTAGAATTTATGACTTTATAGAAATAATATCTATGAGATTTACGTAACTGTATTGTCTTGAAGAATATGTACTATTGTACTATTGTATGTAAATCACTTTGTAAAAGATATAAAAACCTGTCGAAAAAGGAGAAAGATGGGCTCTGACTTTGGACACTAGTCCTCAGACCCCAGGGCCCTCAATAAAGCACCGCACTAAACAACCTAGTTGTTTCGTGTCTCTCTGTCGGGCAACATCTGTGCCTCAGTGCAGTCACACCTTCTGGTCTCAAACACATGCCATTTCCTCATTACACCTCCCTCTATTTGTGTGTGATCAGTGTTAAAACACAAATAATAAAGAAACTGTTTTTAAGTCTCTAATTTCAAAATACTTTCCCTAAACTCTTTTTTCCCTCTTTGCAGATGGACATTGAGGGACAGCCAGGGTAGGTCTGGCTATCTGCTGTCTGGAATTGTGCCTACTGGGAGCTGTTTCTCTCTATCCAAGGCTTGTCCTTTGCAGATATCCCAGAGTCCAGCCCAGCCCTGGGGGCTCAGCTCTGCCCTGCACACCCCTCCCAGCACAGGGCACTGCCCAGGGGCATCTCCCTGGCACCAGGGCCTTAAGGGCAGCTCAGACAAACTGAGATGCTGCAAGCCAAGGTGCTGCTGCTGCTGTCTGTGAGCAGAGGAGGGTGAGGAGGCACTTTGTGAGGGAGATGTGAGGCAGATCTGCTGATGCCCAGTGGGACAGTGCAGGAGTCTCAGTGACACAGACACACCTGACAGCCCCTTTCCCTTCCCTTGAGGAGAGAGCTGAGAGCAGCCCTGGCCATGCAGCACCATCTCCACAGCAGGAGGAATCTGCCCTGATGGGGGTGGCTCCTTCCACCTCCAACTTCTCCCCACAGACCATGGGGAGCTGCCAGGCAGGCTGAGAGCTGCCCCTGGCAGGTGGCACATGCCCTGGGCTGGCCAAGAGCCCTGAGGGCTGCAGGAGCTGCTCTGCAGGACAGCCCTGGGCAGCCCTGGCTGCAGCCCCAGCTTCAGCCCCTGCAGCCCGTCCCTGGCAGCAGGAGCCATCCTGCCCTGTCCCTCTCCTGACACATCCCCCAGGCTGTGGGCTGTGCTGGCTCCAGGAGATCCCTCCAGGAGCACAGGGGACATTGCCCTGCACCCACAGACTCACCATGTCCAGGGCTGTGAAGATGTTTCCCCAAGTGAAGTCTCAGCTCAATGTCTTTGCAGTGCTGATTGCCTTTAGTCCTGTCTGTGCCTGACTCCTGTCCCCTCAGTGCCTGCAGGCAGAGCCCTCAGCCCTGCTGCACTGGGAGAGGAGCTGCTCCTCAGCTGAGATGTCTTTTTGAAGCTTTTCTTGGTTGCCATTATCTCCCTCTGTGCCAGGAGCCTGGCTCATCTCAGCAGCACAGACAAAGCACAGAGATTTTAATGACCCTCTTGGGCTTTGTTGTTGTTTTCATTAAAGTCCCTCAGAGTGTGTTAAAAAATTTCTCAAGATTTCAAAGTTAAATTGAAACACCAAAGTTTCCTCAACTTTTAATGGATTCCACAGAGGAATATGACTGTGAAAGTTGATCAAACTTCACTTATTTTCAGTTTCCCCATACCCTGGTAAGTCTTTCCAATGTGTCAAAACACAGTCTAAAAGACCAACCACAGAAATCTCCTTGCTTTGGCTAGTACCCTTTATCTCCTCCTTCTTGTCTTATCCCTTTTCCACCCAAATCTCTCTCCACACAGCCTCACAGTCCTTTCCCAATCTTCCTCCCACACGCACACCCAAGTTGCAGGTAATGAATGTGATTTTCCACACACAAACTTTGGAATCTTAGGTTCAAAATCAGCTTGGTTAGGATGTCTCGATTTACACTCAGGGCATAGACCTTGCTGTCTCTCAGAGGAACAATACCAATGTTTTTCACAAGTCCTACACTGTGACAGTAACCACACAGGGTGCCAACCTCTAGAAGCCCCAAAACCTTGTAACACCTGCAAAAATGAGCTATTCCACTTCTTCTCTCTTGACTGACCAGACTCTCTTGTGCAGGCTGTTCTCAGTTCAAAGCTACCAACCTCCCTGCTGAACTTCTATATATTACTTCCAGATAAACTTGATCATTTCCTTTTCTATCCAATAGTTCACCGGATTCACAAATTCCCAAGGATCCAGTCCAAACCACGGAGGGAGGAGGATCCCTTCTATTCTTCTAGCCATGATTTAAAACATGTTCAAATCACCACACTATAGCCCACAGATATGACCTCTTGTATCTTAAATTCCCAAGGGACAGGGACACACCACTGCAGGATGGAAATTCCTTTAATTTGTCCTGCAAGGTTTACACTCGTCATTTCACCCTCTTCCAGTCTTCCTCAAAAATGTCCCAGTCCTCAGGGACCAAATGACCTTTTCCACAGGCTAAATTTACTATCTCACATTTAGCATGCGCTGCATCCCAGTTATAATACCATGGCAGCTCTGGTGCACACTCGGGGCACACCAGGTCTCTGCCTGTAAGATTTACAATACCACCTATTCTCACTTCTTACACTGGAGAAGAACCCAAGCTGAATGCCATCCCAGTTCCTAGTGGAAGATTGTCAGCCCACACACAAAACAAGGAATTACTCCTGCTCATCCCCATCTCAATGGATTTCTAAGTCCTCCTTCAACTGCAGATAGTTCCCAGTCAAAAGCCAAGTAAGGACTAATTTGGCTCAAGTACAATCCTCCCCAAAGTACCCTATCTATTCTACTGTCCTCTTGCCTTACAGTCCCTTTCTGTATTCAAAAACTCTCCTGGCTCAAGCTGAAACCATCTAGAAAGAGCCTGCCTGGACAGTCGGGCTCCTTCAGCTTGGGCTCGAGCTTCAACAGCCACTTCTGTCAGCCAACTACAGCAGCACAGACAACAATACAGGCAACACAGAGCAGAATTACCAGTTCTGCAATTATAACTTTTCTCACAAGATGGCAATCTTACTCTAAAATACACAATGACCAGCAGTGGCAGGGGATAGGTTAAGCCTGAACACCAAGTGTTACAGGGAATACCGTCCCCTGCAACCAGGAATTCCCCACACACAACCCGAATCCCAAAGTCAAAATTGCTGTTGGGAAGGATCTCTCTTTATTAAGGGACACATATTCACCTCTCTTCAACACAGCACCCAGCATGCAGCAATTTTAAACTATCACCCCAATCGCTTTGTCCTTCTCCGGCTGTTTTCGGTTGCCCAAAAACAAAAACACCAATCCCAGCTCCCACTTGACTAGTACTAAGTATGTTTCACCAATCACACACACAGCCACACAGTCAGGACCCAATCAAAATAACAATGATTAATATAGCAGCAATAAAAATAGCACCAATAAAGAAGGATATGTTCAGTTGACCCCCAGAATTGCTAGTGGGTCCCTCTCACACAACAAACTCTTTCACCGGACCACTACACCCTCCTGATGCTTGCAAACAAAACTGCACAGGCTTGCACTGAGCACAGAATGTCTTCTGTGACTTGTAAGCTTCCTTTTTGCCATGCCTACACCTTACAGGCTACCCCACATAATTTTAAACATTCTGTTTTGTCTGCAGTCCAGCAACAGGTCCTGTCTGTCCCTGTGATGAGTAGCCAGGGAGCAGTGGTCCCTTCAGGAAGGTTCCAGAGACATCCAGAGCTCATGCTGCTCTTGCAACCAAGCAGAGTTTTTCATGGCTGCCAATTGATGAAGAAACAAAGACTCTCCAACTAATTAAATTTATATATGATTACAATCCTGGGCACACCCAGGAGAAATCTCCCACAGGGATGTGCAAAATACATGGGGCTCTTGCCTTTTTTTATCCACAGAAATCTTACATATTCATATAATTACCCAATACAGCTATACATATGCATTACCTAACCGTGCCTAGCTCCACTTTGTATTAAAATTAGCTCAATGTTCTTTTGCACTTGCGCAGTTCCTTCCTTCAAATGGGTCAGTGGGTGTTTGAAATGGGTCAGTGGTCTCCTAATGATGAAGTCAGGGAGTCTTCCTCACCTTCAACTTTTCACCTTTTGTCCTGTTGTTATGTTCTTGGGCTCCTTAGTCATAGTTCAAGTTCCCCAGCCTGGTTCTGGCTGGTTTAGGGGCCCAGGTGCAGTTACAGTTCCTTCACTTTGAGAATAATTTAACCACCTGTCTTGACACGACAAAGCCAAGTAACGGATTTCTTGTCTTACCTCTTCTGGCTCAGCCACTTTCTATATTGCTTCTAATATAATCATTATATATATAACTTCTATCCCTCAGCTACACTCTCAACCCTTTGATTTTTTGCTTCACAGCCTGGAGTGGAGGAAGCTCAGATTTGCACACAGGCTGCTCTGAGTCCCAGGACTTGGATGAGGGAAATGGTGGGGTGGGGGTAGGGACAAAGTGTGATTGATTGTCAGCCATAAAGGGTCTTGATTTTCAGTATTTGTTCAGACTGCATTAGCAGGTGTTTGGTATCAATATCAACTGGAGTTTGCTGATATCAATCTATAAACAGGAAAACTAAATAAATGGGGAAAAAATATTTTCTCACTCATTGTTTCTAAATGAAATATGTTACAAATTGAGTGAAAGTCCTGCCTTATGCTCAGGTTTCTGGCAGTAGCTCTGTTTTAGGCAACCTGAACCCCAGATTCCTCTTTCTCACAGGTTCTTCAGAATGGCTGATTAGGTCTGTTATAAAATGAATTATTTACTGAATGGACTCAACATTAACAGACAAGAGACTTTAAACAGGACTACTTACTGCACAGGATAAGCAAAAGAAGTACAGGTAGATACAAACACAGTGCACAATAAAGTTACCTGTATTACAAGCTAGTGAAGAAATAGCAGAGATCAGGAGTCAATAGTAACTTAACACCTAATTGATGAGGGAGTACACATGGAGCCCTTTCACTCAGCTTCCAGAAAAGGAACCACCAAGATGCATCCAGACCTGGGAGAGAAGCCCTTTCTCGTTTGCAGGGACTATGTGATTTACCAAAATATGAGTATTTGTCTAGTACCGATACTCAACTGTGACGGACAAAAATCTCTCTAACCATTTAAAGTTAGAAAGGGTATGTTTATTCAGCGCTGGGCAGCAGCGTGGGGTAGCCCCCTAATACGCACTGCGAAATTACGGGTGGTCACAGATTCTATTTATTGACAAAAGGTTTAAATAAATGCATATTCATAATACCAGCCCCTCCCATCCCTGCTTCCTATGGTAATTAGCTTGAATGGCTATTAAGCATGAGTGGTTGGCTTCTTGAGTTAAGCCTGGGGTCGTTTTTGTGGGGAGGGGTCCTAAAAGGAGGAAGTAAGGCGAGTCTTCTTCGTCCTGAACTTTCGACCCTTTTCTATTAGTGACAATACAAATGATTTCTGGGGATATTCCAATTTTTCAAAGAATGGGTTTCTGGTTGCGATTGTTCGTGCTTCTTCAGGCCTGCTTACCAGTTTCATCTTTTGCCATTGTAAGCACAGCTGAGCAAACATGAGATGACAGACGATCAATCAATTATTTAAGTTTAACTAAAATCTTAATTTTTGTGTTTCATTCCCCATTTCTCCTTTGAAATGAGTAAATTCTTTTACTCAATATGGGGATTCCTTCTCATCTATCCAAGGCATATGGTGACGATCTTTTAAGACCAAGCCATATGCCTTTGATAGCGATGCCAAATTTGCCATTTGCTGTAGTATCTTCCAATTCCAAACAAGCATTGCAATAGACAAAAGTAAACTTATGCTAACTAAAATCAGCAACACTGTGATAGGATGAATTAAGGCATTAAGCAGACTGGTTGCAGTTGGTGACCATCCAAACAGTGCATCCCACTAATGATGAGACGAGTGTTTTTCAAATTGTTTGAAAACTCCTTTTATGGTCTCCGTGTTATGGTGTATCGTGATTAGATAAACTGAATTGTCTCATCTACTATTTGGTCGTCTATCATTATGATGGGACACGCTGTTCTGAGACAGACACAACCTTGTCTTATATACACAAGTGAAGTTGTCCAGTTGGTTAGATGCATTTCAAAGTGGCAAATGCTTTGTTTTTTGTTCTGGCAAATATTTTGTCATAGTCTAAAGTTCTTTCACATATATATCTCAATTGTTTCTTCATAGAACAGGGCTCTAGGTTAATGGTTTGCCATTTTCTCTTAATTTTTCATGCCTTGAACATTCTATGTTCAGAAGTGTACAATACAGTCCCTTCATGATTTAGTCTTAGAGCGACTATTGGATGTATCAAGTTCACAGATGCATTGTGTATAGTTAAATTGAAGGCTGCTATCATATTTGTTACAGGGTCATAAATAAAATTGACCAAGACCTACCAAGATTGAAGCTTTTTTTTCATTTCAGAGGCATTATCCCAAACAATTTTGCCAATTTTATCAGGGAATGCTCTTTTCTTACTTTCTTTGATAACTGTGGCAGCAAATAACTGCATCTACATTTGTGCTTGAGTACATTTAAGAGCTAGAGAAATGTTCACACTAGATATGCTTAGTGCTTTAATTATTACTTCTTGGTTTTGTTCTTCTACATTTTCCTATTCTGGTAATATTTTGGTTAATTTTAATAATTGTTACTTAATGCTAACAAAAAATATTGCAAAGGCTGCTATAATATAGCCAAATTACTTTCTATCACAACCAATTTGTTCATTAACACTTTTGAATCTATTGTATTTAAAACTCTCAATTTCATTCTTAATATCTCAATGAAGATTTTCTTTTTCTTAAAACTAGAACTGGCCTACAGCTTTGAAGCTAAGCAGTCTAATCAGTACAATCCATAAAAAGAGTTTTGAGAAATGGGGCACATTCTGGCCAAATGGCAGAAGCACTTACTTGCATTTCCATTTCTGGCTCAATTTTTGTTCTTTTTCTTTTGAAATAATCAGAGTTTACATTGTTACAATCTTCTTTAACACTGGTGGAGTTGTTTGGCTTTGATTTGTCAAACTCAATTCAGTGATGTTAAAATCAAGATTAAACCTTTTGCTGCACACCCTTCAATTTTAAGTTTAAATTTAGGACACGTGGTCAAGCATTTGTCACAGCATCTAGGACCAACTTGGATGAGTTCCATAGGTGGATGGTGAGCTTCATGGAACTCATTTTTACAAATGCAAATTTACATACCTTAAACATTTTTTCCTTCTCACATACTTGCATTTGTGACCCTTAACATTTTGCTAAAAGCCCTACGAGAGTAGGGATTGTATAGTAATGACCACAAGGGTCACAACTGTTCACATTATGTCCATGATAACTTAAGTCCATTACTCGCTGTTCTTGGTGAATTTCAGCTTCAGGTCTCTGTCGTCTGGTGCAATCTTCTAAATTTCTTCAGGAGCTTTCTTCACACAAGAGTGATGGATCCAAGCTTTCTGTTCTTTGATCTTGACTGCTATGAAGGTGGCGAGGACTGGAATAGTCCTTCTCACTGTAGTTCCAAAGTTTTTTCTGCAAAAGACTTAACATATACTTAATTCCTAGGTTGTACATCATGTAACGGCTCATCTAATTATCTGCTTTGGGCTCCAGTCACACATCTTCCAATTTCTTTAAGCTGTTTATTTAGGGCCACCATGTAAAATGTGGCCCTCTATTGGAAGATATAGTGACTGGGACTATAAAGCATGGTATTATTTCTTGTAACAGTGCTTTGGTCACTTCTCATGCCTTAGCTGTTCGGGTAGGGAAGGCTTCTGGCCATCTTGAAAAGGTATCTGTTAATACTAATAGGTAGCATTACCCCCTTTTCCTGGGAAATTCCGTAAAATCAATTTGTCATTGCTGCCCAGGTCCACAATCTTTCTTAATTTGTCCAACTTTAGACTGTGGAAAGTTTTTAGGATCAATTTGGAGGCAAAAACCACACTGACGAGATACTTGTGCTACTGTGCTTTATAAATTTTTAGCTAGAATTTTATCTTTTAAATAATTGCATAGGGCATCTATTTCTTAATGTGTTTTTTCATATTCTTTTAGCACTAATGACCACAACAAGTAGAAAGGTACTACAATTTTCCTTTTTTGTTACAGCTCATCCTCTTGGTTATAAATTGCTTCTTCTTCCTTAATAAGTTTCTTATCTTTTTTATTATATACTGGCTTACCTTCAACAGAGATCTTTCCATCTGGAGTTAGTGTTGACCTCACCTTTGGCTGCGTCTTTTGCCTCTCTGTCCGCCAGCATATTTCCTTGTTCTAATTCTGAGCTCACTTTTTAGTGTCTTCCCTTGTGAGTTCAGCAGTCTTTTTTCCTCAAAAAGTTTTGTGTGTATAGACCATTCTAAATGCATACCTTGAGTCTATATAAATGTTGATTTCTTTTCTTTCGCCAGCTCTAAGGCCCAGGTTAGGCAATTATTTCAGCTTTTTGCGCAGAGGTGTTTGTTGGCAATGGTCTGCATGTGGTAACCACATACCCAGCATGTCCTTTTCTGCTGATGATCGGTGAACCAGGTCTCAGCGTCTTCAAGAGGGGTGTTCTTCAGATCCGGGCACTGGAGTAGGTGGCTTCAATGGTCTCCAGGCAGTCGTGGATCACTGGTTCTCCCTCACTCCCGCTGAGGAAAGAAGCTGGGTTCACAATGTTAGTTACCACAGTTTCAATATCATTTTGTTCTACCAGTATGGTCTGGTACTTTAGAAATCTTTGTGGGGAAAGCCAATGTCCCCCTTTTGCTTCCAGGACTGCAGACACTGTGTGGGATACTAGCACGGTCATCTTCTGGCCTAGGGTGAACTTGCATGCCTCTTGGATGTTCACTGCTGCAACAGCTCTGAGCTGAGGCACCCTGGCCACCCCTTGGCTGCCGTGTCCAGCTGTTTGGAGAGGTTGGCAACTGCCCTCTGGTACGGCCCCAGGTCTTGTGCTAGTACTCCCAGAGCAATCTCTTGTTTTTCGTGAGAAAAACAGAAAAAATGGCTTACTCACATCTGAAAATCCCAGGGCTGGAGCTGACATAAGAGCCTTCTTTAGTTGGTCAAAGGCTTGTGTTGCTTCTGTTGTCCACTGAAGATCCCTGCTCCCTTCCATGATTAAGGCACACAGGGTTTTAATGAACAATCTACAGTTATAAATTCACAGTCTGCACCACCCCATCATGCCTAGAAAGGTTCTCAGTTCTCTTACTGTCTGGGGTTTTGGGGTTTGGCATATTGCTTCCTTGCAGGCTTGCCTCAAGGTCCTTTGTCCAGCACTCACTTCATAGCCCAGGTAAATAACTGTTTGTTTCACCATCTGGGCTTTCTTTTGGGATACCCGATACCCCTGCAGGCCCAAAAGTTTAGGAGGCTTACCGTCCAATCCACACAAGCCTCCTGGGTCCGGGTGGCTATTAAGAGGTCATCCACGTACTGAAGCAGTTGTCCTTCTCCTGGTGGGAGTTCCTAAGACTTCAAATCCTTTGCCAGCTGTTCTCCAAATATGGTAGGGGAGTTCTTGAACTCCTGGGGTAGTACACACCATGTGAGCTGAGTTTGACATCTACTTTTGGGATTCTCCCATTCAAATGCAAAAATTTTCTGGCTGGCTTCATGGAGAGGGAGGCAAAAGAAAGCATCCTTCAAATCTAAAACAGTAAACTAGGTTAATTAAGGTGTCAGATAAGTTAACAAAATGTCAATTATTTTATTAACATCTCTTAAATCTTGTACTAACCTGTTTGAATTTCATTTCTGTCTTCCCTTTTCAAGGGATATTGTTCAACCCTTACCGATTGTTTTCCTTCTTTAAGCCAGATTTGTGCTAGTAGAGCATTCTTTGCTCTCCCTGGTATATTAGAGGCTCACACTCTAAGGAACACCTGATTCATATTTTTTAATAATTTTTCTTTATTTTCAGCTTCAATTTCTTTGGTTATTAACTTTAGGCTTAACAATTTTACATATTGTTGATCTTTTACCTCCAAACTAATTTCTCCATCTTTAAACATTATTTTTGCTTCCAGCTGCTCCAGCAGATCCCTGCCCAAAAGTGCAGCTGGAGCTTTATGCATATACAAAAATCGATGAATTCTCTACTGTTTCTCCAATTTATACTTTAGTGGTTTGTAAAAATATGCTTTTTCAAACTGGCTAGTAGCCCCCTTTATTATAACATAACTATTTATTATAGGTATCTTTATTTTAACATCAAATATGTTGCTTTTGTGTTTACTATAAATTCCATTTTTAGGTATCCTTGACTTATCTATTTATTAAATTTACAATTTTCAACAAACTGCACAACAAAACACAACTCACGGGTTAAAGTCACAGCTCTTTCTTGGACAGGGAAGTTCCTTTAGCTTGGGATCATTCTCTGAATTTTTATTCTTTGACATATAATTATACCAGCAAAGAGAAAAGGAAAGAAATTAAAACAACCAACAAAAGAGGGGTTAATATGAAAAACCAGTGAACCAACTCACTTAAAATAACTCTTTTAAAGCTTACGTCACCAACCAAGAGAAATGGTTATTTTTTTTCAACACAAATTGGCAATCGTTTTTGTTTCAAAATGTTCACTACACACACTGCACAACTAAAGAGAAACTCTTTTTATTCACCTCTAAGCAAACTCATATCTCAACCAAACACTTTCAAACACTTTACTTACAAAACTTACATGAAATAACAAAGCAACATTTTTTTTTCCTTTAAATTGCCCATTACAGGTTGCTAGTAAACCAAACCTTTCTCGTTATACCTTGGGTTAAGTATTCATAAAGCTATGCCAAAAATCTGTCAAATTTTGGCCAAGACACAGTTTCTCTGTGGTGTGGGGGGGCCAGCAGCTTTGGACTCATGTCGCTGCCTCACCCCTCTGCACTTAGAAACTAACCCTTTACACCAGCAATTTTAAAACTTCACAAATAACTAGCTATATTTTTCACATTTAAAACAAACAGCCAAAATTAAAACTTTTCAAGGTTGAGCAGAAACAAAGGCGTTGTCTATGCAAAAAACTCGGATCACCCCACCAATGTCTGTTGCCGGGATTACACTGGACTATGTTGGGCATAATTTTTAGATCGTCTCACACTGCTCACTTCTTTTAAACACAAAACAAACAGCTCAATCACACACAACTGCTGCTCTCACTCAGTAATACGCTGTCCACAATTTTGCTGCTTACACACACACAGAGTCAAATTACACACACACAGCTTAGCTCATGCAATTCACATAATGCAAGTGTTCCAAATTCCTCCACTTTTTAGGTGTCTACTACTCAGGTGTAAATTTCAAAATTCTTTCACAACTTACACATACAAAACTTTTGCCAACACACTCTCAAAACCACACAAAATAAAACACACACAGTGCGCCACTAACTCACAGTTCAAGCACACAAAGCTCACAAAAACAAGTTGCACACTCAAACACACACACACATTCGGCATGCACAAACTGCGATCGCTGTATTCTGCAAACCAAAAATGCAGTCATCACACCCCAATGCCCGCAGCCGGTGCCTCAAGCTGGAAATCACCACTGCGCTGCTTTAAACTACAAATAAAACTTCCACCGACCCACTGCTGCATGAGCTCTACCGATGACAGCTGCCACTGGCCTGCCAATGCACCCCCACTACGGGGCACAAGTTCCAGCCTCACCTGGAACACAAGCCAGCTCAAGCTCCGCGGAAACTTACAAACAAATCCACTTTAGGCCTTTCCACTGTGCGCACGATGTCTTGCAGTATCTTATGAATTTGGTTCTCTTAAAGGTACCTATCTTTAATTTTTTAAACATACCTTTTTGTCCGTGTCTCCAGCAGTTCTAGTTCTGCTCCCCGGGGTGCCAGTGAGGAAAAGGAGCCCTCCTCCTAGGAAGATCCCAGGTGGGCGCCCTAGAGGGGTCCTGAACCCCGCTGGCCCCTCGGCCAGAGAGAAGTGTCCCACCAGAGTCGCCAAATGATTTACCAAAATATGAGTATTGGTCTAGTACCGATACTCAACTGTGACGGACAAAAGACTCTCTAACAATTTAAAGTTAGAAAGGGTATGTTTATTCAGCGCTGGGCAGCAGCGTGGGGTAGCCCCCTAATACGCACTGCGAAATTACAGATGATCACAGAGTCTATTTATTGACAAAAGATTCAGAAAAATACATATTCATAATACCAGCCCCTCCCATTCCCTGCTTCCTATGATAATTAGCTTGAATAGCTATTAAGCATGTGTAAATGGCTTCCTAAATTAAGTCTGGGGTCGTTTTTGTGGGGAGGGGTCCTAAAAGGAGGAAGTAAGGCGAGTCTTCCTCGCCCTGAACTTTCGACCCTTTTCTATTAATGACAATACAAATGATTTCTGGGGATATTCCAATTTTTCAAAGAATGGGTTTCTGGTTGTGATTGTTCGTGCTTCTTCAGGCCTGCTTACCAGTTTCATCTTTTCCCATTGTAAGCGCAGCTGAGCAAACATAAGATGACAGACGATCAATCAATTATTTAAGTTTAACTAAAATCTAATTTTTCTAATATTATGTTTCAATTGTCCATTAACTTCGGCAGTTTTGTGTGGAGAAAACTGTTATAGCAGTCTTTCTCATGTACTTAAAATAATGTGAAAACGAACATGTATCAAATAATGTGAACACTGATTTTCAAGTACCGAAATAACTTCAAAGTTGTCCAGTTTGAAGTAATAATAATTTCACTTAAAGTTACTTAACTAGTTAATAAAAGTGATTTTAATAGACATATGTGTATGTATATATGTGTATGTGTACATATTTATGTGTGTGTGTATATGTATATTTTTATATTCTATACTTAAATTTTTCACTTCATATTCAAAAACTTGGTTTTGACTCTTTTCTTACTGCTTGGGTTGCCTGAGGGCTGATTCTGCCTCTGACACTGTGTGGCATAGAGAGCAACACTGTGTGACACAGAGTGTGGCACTGTGTGACATGGGCATCGGGTGACACTGAGAGTGTGGGACAGTGTGTGACAATGTGAGTGTGACACTGAGTGTAATACTGAGTGTGTGACATAGTGTGACATCAACAGTGTGGGATGTTAGTGTGTGACACTGAGAGTGTGACATGGACTGTGACACTGTGAGTGTGACAGTGACACTGAGAATGACACTCCGTGTGCCCATGGCTACTCACACTGCCCTCTGTGATGTGGCCAGCGACCCCAAGACACCCCACGAGGGTGACAGATGTTCCTAAAGCACATTTTGTGTGTGTGTGTGTGTAAGGGACCTCATCCTACAGCCCTACAGGGGATTGGGGTAGCGTGAGGCACCTCCAAACTCACCCTGCTGCCTTGTGGGGGATCCCAAACACCTCCAAACTCATCCTGGTGCCAAGGGGGGTTCCTGACATCCCAGCACCCCTCCTGCTGTCACTCTGCACAGGAACACAGGCTCAACAACCTGCAGTCACCCATGGGTGACAGAAACGTCACTCCTCCAAATCCTCCAAAACTGAACAGGGGTTCACCTATGCTTGTTTGCGTATGTGTGAGAGAGAGCAAGTTGCTTCCACCCCCCAATCCACACCTGGTAAACAGCAGGAGGGGGTGTTGAAATGCTTATCTGCGTGATAAAACACCTGGCAGCCTAAAAGGAGGGACGGTTCCCAGGATTTCCAAGTGTGGGACAGCTCCCCGTCCCAACACACACCCCACAGCCTACGAGGGGCAGCCTGGATCACCTCCGGGGTGCCAGCTGTCCCCCAGCACACTTCCCGTGGGCTGAGGGCTGGGGTGGGAAGGGGAGGCTCCCAGATACACACCCTGCCTTCCTGGGGTGGGGTCACCTGTTTATGGGACAGTCCCCCCCGTTTTTGCAACATGCCCAGGAGGGAGGAGGGTAGGGTGATACTGCTGTCTTGGGGACAGCTGGATGGGCAGGGAGCTGATACCTGCACCTCTGCCACCCCTGGGTGTGAAATGTCCCCTGTGTGTGTGCAGGGTCCCCCCTCTATGTGCAGTGTCCCCTCTATATGTGCAATGTCCCCTCTCTGCGTACAATGTCCCCTCTACATGTGCAGTGTCCCCTCTCTGTGTGCAATGTCCCCCCACACACTCATCACAGCTGGGACAGGGAGCTGCTCTGTGCCCACCTGCCAGATTCACCCCACAGAACCATGGAATCATTTAGGTTGGAAAAGACTTCCAAAACCATTGAGTCCTCACCTTGTCACCCAGCCCGGAGTGCCACGTCCAGTCATTCCTTGGACATCTCCAGGGATGGCGACTCCAACATGTTCCTGGACAGAGCGTTCCAGTGCCTGGCAAGCTTTTCTGTGGAGAAATTCTTCCTCATATCCAACCTAAACCCTCTCAGGCACAACTTGAGGCCATTTCTCCTTGTCCTGTCCCTGTTCCCCTGGTTGTCCCCTCCTGTCAGGGACTTGTGCAGAGCCACAAGGTTCCCCCTGAGCCTCCTTTTCTCCAGGCTGAGCCCTCCCAGCTCCCTCAGAAATTCTCCAGCCCCTTCCCAGCTCTGTTCCCTTCCCTGGACATGCTCCAGCTCCTCGATGTCTTGTTCTGAGAGATCCAGAGCTGTCCCCAGAACTGGAGGTGCCTCACCATGCCCAGCACAGGGGACAGTCCCTGCCCTGCTCCTGTGGCCACTCTGTGGCTGGTACAAGCCAGGTGCCCTTGGCCTTCTTGCCCACCTGGGCACACTCTGGCTCTTGTTCAACCAGCACCTCCAGATCCTTCTCCAGTTTTCCAGCCTGGAGCAGTCCATGGGGTGGTGGTGACCCACAGGGCTGTAGCTGTGCACTGATTGTATCCCCAGCCCCACCTGCACATACCTGCACAACTTTCCCAGGGTAAGAACAGGGAAAAGGAGGTGACAATGTCACCTCTGCCTCTGAGCTACCCTGTGCTGGCCTATGGTGGATAGAGGGGCTTTACCCCTAAAAAAACAGCTAATGTGTGTGTGAGTGCCATGTACATTCTTGTGACCCCCTAAAAGTCTGTGTGTGAGATTCTCCTTCAGAATTTTCAGCAAAACTCCTCTCACGGCCCCACTGTCAGTTGTGGGGGGAAAAACCCCCCAGGGTACAGAGCATGTGTTCCCTAATTCCCCCTTCTCCCACGCACCCTGCTCATCCCCATCCTCCAGCCTGCAGTGACAAGGGAACTTCTGTGCATTCCATGGTGCTGGATGTCCAAAAATAGGCTTGTGCTCCACCTCCTACGTTTGGTTTCAGCTGGGGAATCCTGTTAATGGAGTGTGTTAAAACCCAGAGAGAGGCCAGGCTGAGTTCAGGCAGCAAGGGGAGGTGAAGCTTTTAAAAATGTTCACTGCTGGCATGGTGTTTCCCTGAGTCATTAAAATCCTGCTGAAACGCTGCACATGGATCCTTGGATGCATCAGCAGCGCTTTCCAACCGTAAAAGCTCCAAGAATATTGTGAATTCAACCCAAGGAGCTCTGAGCCTGCTTCTTCTACCTTTTCAAATGGAGAAAGAGGGAAAAGAGAGGGGACAAGCAAGGAGCAAGCAAGGAGCCAGGGGAGGAGGCTGTGGTGCTTGACCCCACTGTTTTAGCATGATCTCTTTGTTTAACTTATCTTTTGCATTTCTAATGAGCTACACGAGGTAACCTCACCCTGAAGCCTTGTCTCAGATTTTTCTCCACAGTGGGGAAGAAGAAGGGAATGTTCATTATGTTGTAGATTGATTTTTAGACACAGGTTGTAGGATTCTCACTTTTTATCCCCATTTCTATCAGTGTCAGTGTGATTTCAGCATCTTTTCTCCTCTGACAAATGTTTCACCCTTCATGTCACCCTACTCAAATTCTCCTTCCTTTTTCTCCTTTTCTGAGATCAAGGGAAGATTTTCCAAATGAACAAGGGGCACTCCAAATGTTTTTTACCCACCTTATGTATTCCTTCAGATCATGGAATCGTTTGGGTTGGGAAGAACCTTAAATCCCATCCAGTCCCACCCCCTGCCATGGGCAGGGACCCCTTCCACTGTCCCAGGCTGCTCCAAGCTCTGTCCAACCTGGCCTTGGACACTTCCAGGGATCCAGGGGAAGCCACAGCTGCTCTGGGAATTCTATCCCAGCCCTACCCCACCCTCACAGCCAGGAATTCCTAATATCCCATCCATCCCTGCCCTGTGGCAGTGAAGCCATTCCCTGTGTCCTGTCCCTCCATCCCTTGTTCCCAGTCCCTGTCCTGGAGCTCCTTTAGGCTCTGGAAGGAGCTCTAAGCTCTCCCTGGATTCTTTTCTTCTCCAGGATGAAGAACCTTAGACTTAACTGAGCACCAGATGTTCATCACAATCATCCTCCTCCTCATCATCATCATCAATCTGAACCACAGCAGAGAGTTGTGATGTGATTTTTCTTCCTTGGAGACCTATGGGGACACATGGCCTCAAAAACAGTTTATTAAAGGCAAAATTAAGGGAATTCCAGAGCCTGGAACCCTCTCCTGAAGGATTTCTGTTGGATTTCACTTTGATTTTGGGAGGTCTTGGCTGGGGTGGGCTTGTATGAATGATGTTGGAAGCCCAGACTTCTCTCATTTGAGCTCAAAAATGAACAATTTCCCCATTTTTACTTCTGGCAGCTCTGAGCTCACAGATGTGGAGGAGCTTGAAACTTTCTGGCATGACATGGGACTCAGGCTCCATCAGCAGAGAATTACACGAAATGAAAAATAAGACCAAAAGTATAAATTTCATTTACTATCAGAGGAAGAATTTTCCCTTTGAGTAGAATAAATGTGGAAATCTTATCGCCAAGTTACTTTTGTTTTGAAAAGTCATTTATAGAGCTCTGTGAATTTCCATACAGGTCCTTTCCAACTCAGGACATTCTATCCTATGATTAAGAGTGGTGGATACTGGGATCCTTCTGTAATGAGATCTTCACAGAAGACTTCCACAGCTATTTATATTTATATTTATATTTATATTTATATTTATATTTATATTTATATTTATATTTATATTTATATTTATATTTATATTTATATTTATATTTATATTTATTAAGTATTTATATTTATATGTATCCATGTTTCCTGCACAGTTGAGAATTTCCTGGGAAAGAGGTAAGGAGGTCCATGAGAAGCTCCTGAGGATCTCCCTTTGTCCAAGAGGAAAAGGAAAAGTAGTGAGAATGTGTGTAACTGCACATCATCTCTGAATATCCACCGATTTGTAATGTTGCTTTTAAAAAAAAATGTGCAAGAAACCCTCCCTGAAGGGATTTGAAGTCCATGTGGATGTGGCACTTGGGGACAGGGGTCAGTGGTGGCCTTGGCAGTGCTGGGGAATGGTTGGACTCTGATCACAGAGGGCTTTTCCAAACTTAATGATTCCATGAACTCATTTTACAGCACTTTGTTTACAAATACACTGCTCTGATCAGTGCAATTTTAAGTAGTGAAGCTATTTACAGTTTGGAAACTCTCATGATGTGATCATCTTCCATTTTCCTGCAGCTCCTACGCAAAGCACAATGAATAGCACAAGTGAAAGTGCTTGCAAGAGTCCATTAGAAACAGCCTTTATTCATTGATGAATCCTTTATTTCCAAGCCACTTTAAGATCTTTCCATTAGCTGTTTTTAAACCATTTGCTATGCACTCACATTGATTTAGTCTATTTTTTTTTCCTCAAATCAGGGTATTGCACAGCACTGAGTCAACACCATTCCTGATAACAACTGTGTTTGTGATTTTATTAAAGAACAAGCTGAAGTTTGCTCTGTGACAACAGGAACCATTTGCCATGAAATCTGATTGCTGTTCCATTACATCCCCACTCTCCATCTCCTCCTCAGCTGGTACAAACCACTTCATCATCCCAGGGTCAGGAGCGATGCTGGACGAGCCAGCCTGAAACTTTGTGGACTTACCTGAGTCACACTCTTCAAATATTGACTCAGTGCTGTTTTTCTTCTTCAGAATGGTCTCCTGGGCTGTTCATAAACTCTCACATTCCCACCTGGTGTGAGAACAAGAGCCAGCTCTGCAAATGATGACACACATGTCCTTTAGACTCGCTGGCTTTGAAATGTTAGTTGTGCTTTTCATGTTGCTTCTTCAACCTGGCTCAGGGAAGCACTTGCCCAACTTGCCAGCCCATCCCTTAGCCCAGCTCACAGAACTTGGGCTGCCATGGATCCTGTCTGACCTGGGGCAGGCTCACAGCTGTGCCCCAGTTGTGTGGAGAACTCGGGATCATAAAAAGAACTGAAAACTGGGACACCCCTGAGGGTTTGTTTCCACAGTCATCCCCAGCCATAAATATGAGAGCTGTGATTTCTAAATCCCATCCTCCAGATTTCTTTCTGCCAGATGTCTGGATCCTTTTCTCATTCCACTCTTTCAGTTTTGCAGTGCCTGGTCACAAATTCCGGTGCACGGCATGGGATGAGTTTGCAGATCCAGGGTCTGCACTGAGTGGAGTTCTGTCAACCAAACTAGAGGCTGCTGAAATTGCACCAGGCAATTTCTCCTCTGAAGATGTGTCCATTGATGTCACTTCCTTATCTCTTTCCATGAGCAATAAATAGAAAGATAACTGTCCTGGGGTGACGTTATGGTGGTCTGTATCCCCAGTCGTGTGTCCTGTTTAAGCAAAAGTTTGTCTAGTCTACTTATCAGTTGGCTCCCCTCCCCCATGTCTGTGCTTGGGAGGCTAGCTCTGCTGGCTCGGCTTTGCTGCTTTGCTGCTTTGCTGCTGCCGCATGCCGCTTGCTTCTGCTAGCTTTAGTTTGTTTTTGCTTATTAGTTAGGCAGTCCAATCTCTTTCTGTGGACTGTTCTTTGTTCTTTTCCCTTTTCTTTTCTGTATACTCTTTAAACCTGTTTGGACCGGACTTGGATCACCGAGGGACACCGGGAACCCTGCAAAGCTGAGACCTGCAGCAGTCATCCTGCCCGGAAAATAACGCTACTTACAGGAGAGACTTTCCTGAGCTTGTCACCCTCCTACACCAGTGAAAAAGTTTTTGTTTGCCATCAGGGGTTGTTAATTTTCCTCTCTCGTGTTGGGAGTGTTTTGTTTAATTAATAAACAGGTTTTTTCCACTTTTATTCCTCTGAGGAAGTTCTTCCCGAACCCAGTGGTGGGGGAGGAGTCTTGGGGGTTGGTTTGTTTGTTTTTTTTTAAAATTGCCCTTAACTAGGACAATAACCCAGTGTTTTGTCTGCAGTGCCCACAGGAAGAGTGAGATTCTGGGTGTGGAAATGTCACCTTTGTGACAGTCCTTCAACCTCTGGAGGACAGTGCACTCCTGCCATCTCATGGACACCTCATGAACAGGGAGGAATTCTTCAAAAGGAAGAGGGGATTATGATGAATTTTTCTTCAAATCTATTTCAACAGGTGAGAATGTAGCCAAGTATTAAACAGATTAATTTTTTTTTTTTTGCCTTTTTGTAGGCTTTTGATTATGCAGTTTTCATAATGAACTCAGTGTGGTTGTTTCCGATTTGGCCCCGTAGCATCTGGCAGGGAGCCTCTGTCTGAATGCGAGACTTGCTGCATCCAGATTTGATTCCTTTTCCTTGGCACGGCTTTGCCTCCTGCTGATGGAAGCTTTAAAGAAAAAAAAATACCATGACATCTAAAATACTGCCCAAAAACATCAACATGCTTTCTGGCTGCCATCTATTGTGCAATGCAAACCTCTTAAGATTTAATATTTCTAGAACTGTGGTGCACCTGTTTGCAAGAGAAACTACCTTGTCACATGATGACATGTTTTGCCAAAACACTTAATTTTTATTTTTTATTTGCTAGCTTTAGAATATAAGTTCCTTCCCTTTCCTCCCTCTTTTTCCTTCCCACCCCAAATTTCTCCATGCAAAAATCCTTGTTCCAAGAATCGCTATCTGTAATTATATAATGCATTTCTGCATTTCCCACCCTCTGGCTTTGACTGATTCTTGTCTTCTACCTACAGTGAGAGCTGCAATGACTGGGTGCATTTGTTGTGAAGACCTTGGTGCCTGCTGTACCCAATTTATACCCAGATAAACCCCAGTTTGGTTCAACTGGGAGCTTGCCAGTGTCTGCAAGGTCACATTGGTTCAACTAGTTCTTCACTACCCCTCACTGGACTGAAGAGGGCTCTGCTGTCTGGCCAAACCTCTCTGTCTGCCACAAAAGAAAGTTTCTTATTCAGCTTGAGTTTATTTCAGTTGTTTTTCAAGGTAGATTTCAGCTCCACAGCTGCTTGGCTGGGATGGGAATCTGAGACAGAGCTGGATGTCACAGGTGGGCTCGGGTGAGCCAGGAGAGCTTGGAATGAAGAAGTCTCCTGAAAAACAAGTGGCATCACTTCATTTTGCTCCCACCTGGTAGATCAAAGTATTGCTCAGTGATAATGTCTCACTAGTCACCTTCCAGGTGTCACAGAACTAAAGCGCTTTGCTCAGGTTACACTTGCTTTTTGCTGGTCTCGCTGTCACCAGAGAGAGCACAGCATGCTGACTTCAGGAATTCCTCCTGAAAGACCTTCTCCTACTTTTCGGAAGAGTGGCAGCATGGTCTCACTTCCACCTCCCTTTGACCAATTGTTTTTCTACTCTTCAGGGAGCAGAAGGACTGGGTGTAAATTGGCTTAATTTCGAATCAGAACCATTTAAGCACTGTAGGTCTGGTTGAGTTCAAGAAGAACTTGCACAATCTAGATTCTGGAAGAACATGTTATACAAAGAGCAGGAAAGATGGTTTTCTTCGTCTTTGTGGTCTTTTTCTTCAGCATTTGCCAAAAGTTTGCTGCCTTCTTCCTAATTTCTGGCATATACTCCTACATTTACACCCTGTCTAGTTAGTCATTATTTAGCAAAATTCCTGTTGCTTCTCTTTCATGTTTCCCCCGGTTACTCTCTGCTTGAGTTCTCACGTCCTCTGCTTCAGCTCTCCTGGCCTCAGCTCAAGCTCTCCTCTGGCCTTTGCTCTCTGCTTCATTGCTTCTGTTGTGTAGATACTCCACAGCACCAAGAGCAGGAGCAGGTCTTCAGTAGCAGTCCAGAAAGGACACCCATGTGCAGGAACACAAAACACCTTTCCCTCAGAAGGGATCTGCTGAGATAAGGACCCCTCTGGTTTTCTCCTCCATGGAGCAGTTTGGATGCACAGTGTGGGTTGATGCAACCTCAGCATCGTCCTCCTCATCCATCCTTGGGTTCCCCTTGAAGAGTCTCAGCCCCGGCATTCTGTCAAGGCCCCTAGGAAGGGGATATGCTCCCAAAGGATAGGTGCCAGCTGCGTCTCCATTCCCCCTATGCCTTATGTCCCTGCCTTCAGGTGGGCACAGAGAGGATGGGGACTCCTGCCTGCCCCACGGCCTGTCTGTCGGGCCTGTCCTAGGGCAGCTGGGCTGTGATTCCAGTCCTGTGTCCCCCCCAGCCCTGCTGTCCCTGCTGCCAGCGCCCTGTCCCTGGGCAGAGCCGTTCCCTCCCTGGGCACAGCTCAATGGGTGCTCTGGCCTGGCCTGGTCCCAGAGCAGGGTCCCCCTGTGGGTGGCCCCGGGGTGGCTGCGTGTCCCCAGCCGGCTGTGCCTGGGCAGCTGCCTCAGCCGTGAGGGATGCAGAGCTGCGGGAGCCCGTGGCTCTGTGCTGCCCGCACTGCAGAGCTCCTGCTCCAGCTGGCAGGGCCTCGGAGCCCATCCTGTGCCCTCCCACCCCACTGTTCGTGCCAGGCCCCACTTGCTGCCCTCATGGTGGCACTCCTGGCCCCAGGGCTCTGCCAGGGCTCCTCCAGGGACACCTTCCTGCAGCCTTTCAGTCCCTGCCCGGGCCCAGCACAGACCTGCACAGGGGCTGTTTGCAAGGACCTGCAGGGACAGCACCAGGGCCAGTGGCTTCCCAGTGTCACAGGGAGGGCTTAGGCTGCAGATGTGCAGGAAATTCTGGCCTCTGAGGCTGCTGAGGTCCTTGTCCATGCTGCCCACAGAAGCTGTGGCTGCCCCATCCCTGGCAGTGCTCCAGGCCAGGCTGGGTGGGGCTTGGAGCATCCAGGTCTAGTGGAAGGTGTCCCTGTCCTTGGCAGCAGGGCTGGAACAAAGCAATTTGTAAGGACCCATCCAAGCCAAGCCATTTTGGGATTCTGTGATCACAGGGCCTGGGGGCAGCTGGCCTTAATTTCTCATTAGAACCACTTCAGCACTGTCAGTTTGGTTGAATTCAAGCTGACAGCTCACAAGCCCAGGTTCACAGTGTGTGACTTTTACCAAAGCTATCAATTTGGCTGAGATCAAGAAAGTCTTGCGCAATCTGAATTCTTACATATTGTATTTTATTGAAAAAAGATCAAAGCAGTTTCCAGCTCTCCAATCAGAAATGCAATAACTGTAGAGCACTAATTTGGCTTGCAACAGAGAGCGACGCAAGATATGGCTTTACTTGTACATAAAAGTAATATCAATATATATATGATATATACATATGATATAAAACATAAATGCTATATTTCTATTAATATATAACCGCTATAGTACATCTATATCTATGTCATATATGGCATAAATACATCTACTTTATGGAAATCTTTCCAGACATAAATGCACTAAGTGCATTAGTACATGTCACAACAGGTAGTGACACTTAATATGTACTCTACTATTATAATTTAAGCATTACATAATAAACTCACCAGAATTATTTTTAATAACTTTATAACTTCATATTTCATATCTTTGATAATATTTATATTATTATATTGTTCTGTTTTCTCATATTTTACTATATATATGACAATTTATACACTTTACAGTATATAATAGGTATACACTATATATATATATAAAGCTATGAAAAAACCTATCTCGATTCCTATATATACGCAATTTCAGGTCAGCTCCAAGACAGTTTGTCCAATGCTGACCTAAAGGTGTCCCTTGCAGGGACAAGGAGAGACAGCATCCATTGAGTGATGCCAGCCAAGCAGCGCTGACTTTTCCTCTTGGACTTTTTTCTTTTTTCTTTTTCTGACTGACATTACCACTTCTTTCATGCCCTAAATTTTGGCGCTTCTCAAAGACTGGGCACAAGTGCATATTAAAAGTGGGGTTGGTGATTTTGGTCCTGCATAAACAGCATGTTCTCTCTTCATGCATATTCTCAGGAGTGGGGAAATTCCAGCAGGGCTTTATGCAGATCCAGGTGCCTTCTTTGGAAAATTAAATGATACAAGGAGCTGGAATAAACTCTCCCATGGCCCTCCACCTGCTGAGGTGGCGGCAACAAGGGCTGTGGGACCTTGGCCAGAGACTATGCTCACACCCTCTTCTCCTTCAAGCACCAAATTTCTGCTATGAGGTGTCTCTCTGCTGCCAGCTGTGAGCAGCACAAGCACAGCTCTGTGCATTGGCACGTTCATTCACTGCTCGCCAAGAAGGATTCTTTTGAGCCACTGTAGCAGAAGCCGGCACTCATAAATCGCCTGGGTGTGGGCGGCCGGTTCCTCTGCCAGGTGATGGAAGAGATTGTACCGCGGAGCAGCTTGAACATCTGAGGGTAAATGGATGTGCTGAGGCAGCCTCCGGTTGCCCACAATGAAATGGTTCAGGCGTTTTGCGAGCACACATATGCGCAGGCACTTGCTGATATCCAGCAGTCGGTTCAGCAAATCTCTCCTGCGCCACTGTGACACAGGCACCACATTGAGCAGGTGCATGACAATGGTCTTCATGGTGTAGGGGGAAAAGCTGAAGCCCAGCAGAAGACGGGTGAAGAGCTGCAGGCATTTGAGGTGCAAACTGTCAGGGGGTGCCTGCTGGGCAATGTGCTTGAAGAACTTAGCCTCAGCCACAGCATAGGTCTCAGGCCAGGTTATGCTTTGCGTGTGGGCCTCTGTAGGCTGGCTGCTCACAAAGATGTCTGAGTCACCTCTCTGCACCCCAAAGAATATCTCAATCCTGAGTCTTTCTCTACCGTTGGTCACCTGGAATTGGCAGGAACGTGTGGAGGGCAGCAGCTTTAAATGCCAATTGTGTGACTGAGGCAAAGCTGGCCAGATGGCTCTCACCAGCTGGTAGAACCAGCGGGCAGTTTTCTGCACATCCAGGTAGGAGTCGGTGCACAGAGTGTCTAGGAGGCTGGGATCCTGATTGCTCCTCAGCTCCTCCTCGGGATGGTGCAGGAAGCACAGCACATTCTCAGCCTGCTGCTCCTTCGTGCAGGTGCACTCCAGCTGCACACGGACACGGAAGTTCCTCTTGTGCCTCTGCTCTGCAGAGTCCAGCTCCAGGTGGAAGCTGTGGCCTCGGGGAGGAGTCATGGGTATGAGCACCTGGTACACAACATCCTGCTCACATGGACTCCAACCTTCGAAGGCGCTGCCCACCTCGATGGCTCGTTGCAGGCCTGGGTAGAAGCTGTTTGCTAAGACGTGTCCAAAGTAAACTGTGTAATTATCCATTAGGTTCCTTGTCCACTCACAGCCCGCCTGCAGCTCCTGCACCGACCACTGTATGCGTTCCATAACAATTCTTCCAAGGTCATCGTCAAAATCAGTCCCTGCTTCATAGACTGCAAGTGCATGATCATTGTTTCCTGCATTTGCAGCCTCATTGACAACTTCATTTTCAATATCATCTTCTCCATTTGCAGCAACATTGCCGTCTTCCTCCTGAATCGCATAATCTTCTTCTGCATTTCCAACATCGACTTCTTCATTTGCATCTCCGTCTCTGACTTCCTCTTCATTTGCACCATTGTTTTCTCCATTGTGCACTTCTCTCCTCTGGCTCCTTTTGCATCCCATCAACCACAGGACCATGACAAGGAACACGAGCACAGCAACAGCTAAGAGCTGCAAGAGCTCCATGAGCTGCACCTGCTTCAGGGTGAGCTGCTCCACCTCCTGCTCCAGCCGAATCCTCTCGCATTCCAGCTGCTTTGCACGCACTTCCATGCGCAGATGGGTTTCCTCATCCCAAGCATCACCCACGAGCTGTGGGTACTGGATGAGGCTTTTCAAAAGCACGAAAAGCAGTATTATGGAATTCATGGTCTGCAGGAAGATGGAGAGAAGGCCTTGAGTGGGGCTGTGAGGGAGGCAGCTAGCAGTGGGGGCAGCAGGGATGGGAATGCTGAGGGTTCTGAGGGCAGGAAGGACAGGGCCCCAGACAGCTGGCAGGCAGCAATGCCTGTCCTGCTGCCCCAGCAGCAGCAGCAGCAGCAGCAGAAGGAGAATGGTACCCTGCCCAAAGCTCTCCCATGGGGGTCTGTCCCAGCATGCAGGGGGAGAACCCAGCCCTGGGTGCAGCGTTTCTGCCCCGGCCCTTGTCCCCAGCCTGGCTCCCCCACCACGTGTGCACTCACCGCTTGCCCAAGCAACACTGGGCCAGCGTTACCTGCTGGGGCCTTTTAGAGCTACCCCCATTGTGACATGTCCCCTGTGATGTCACAGGTGTCACAGCACATCAGAACCCAGCCGACCCCACCCTTTGTTCCCACCCTGGCTCAGCCTCTCAGAGTTGCCCTGGTGTACTGGTTAAGGCTGCCTTTGAGTGAATCGTTTTCAAAGATCTCCCCTTGCTCTTTCTTTTGGATTGGTATTCATCTGCCTTGTACAGGCAATCTCACTGATATCCATGTTGGAAGGCAGCCTTGAGGATCATTGAGTCTAAGCTTTGACTCCTCACTGCTTGAGCTACACTTCAATCTCAGAGTCAGTGAGGTTGAAAATGTCCCTGAAGATCACACAGTCCAACGGCAAACATAACCCTGCCTACTGCACCAAACCCCAGATGCCACATCCACATGACTTTGAAACCTTTTGAGGATGGTAACTCTGCCATGTCCCTAGGCAGCCTACTGCCAAGCTTCGTATTCTTTCAGGTGAAGGAATGTTTCCTAGAGATCCAATTGAAACCTCCCATGGCTCCACTTGGGATCATTTTCCTCTGGTCGTATTTTTTTGTTCTCAGGGGGTAATATAATGATCCCCACAGAGCTACAATATCCATTCAGGGACCATTGTGTCAGGCCCTTGGGCTGTGAATCCAGTTCCTCTCAGAGAAGAGAAAGGTGGTGCTTTTGCACTGTGATTCCCATGATTCAGTGGGACAAAATGGATTTTTGGTGGGCAGAAGAGTTTCATTCTGCCCAGAAGCATTTTCACGTGAAGAGAAACTTTGTGTCAAATCCATCAACCAGGGAATCCATCCCTTTCCATGCAGAAAGAAAAATCAGAATTTTCCTAGTAGAAAATGGAAAGGTTTGGAGTGAAAGTCAGTGCTGGAATGTCCCCACATGTCCATGTGGATTTCAAGAAGCTGCAAGGCCAGACTGTGAAGAAAGGATCCCAGCAGACAAGAAATGCCCTCTTGCTCTCCGGCCTTCCATGGCACTGGCAGCACAAGTGAGAGCCCTTCCTTAGCCTTTGCCTTCAGCAAGGCACTAGTTTGGGCAAACCCTGAATTCCCTGTGAAAGCAGCTCAGATTTGCACTGGCTGGCCTGAAGGAGGGATGCCAGAAGAATGACGAGCTCCACAAGGTGCTTGTGCAATCCAGCTTGGGCTACAGCTTTGTGCCCTTGTGTCTCTGGAGACTTGGAGGAAAAGGCTGCATGGCTTGCAGTGACCTTCACCAGCTCTCCTGCTAACAGCACTGGGCACCCCAAGGCTGTTTGGTCTCAGCACAGGCAAGAGCAGGAAGAAGCTCTCACCTGAATTTTGGAGACGCCCCCTCAGACGGGCAAGGACAAGGAGTGTGCAAAGAGAACATCAGCACTGCACAGCAGCTTCTCTCAGCCATCAGTCATAGATAATCCAAATATTACTGTTTGGGTTTTGCCTTTGTGTTGCCTTTGGTTTTCAGCCTTTCCCCCACGGGAAGACCTGTGACATTTTCAATGCTGGTGACCTGGATTTGAGTGGTCCCCTTTTGGTGCTGTCTAGATGGAACTCAAAATTGTGCCTTTGCCCCTCTCTTTCCTCTGTTACCATGTGTCAGTCCTAGGGCTTGATGGGTTTCTCTTTTCTCAACTTGTGTTAGGAGCTGGGAGAGATGCCAACCCCCCTTCCCTGCCCCAGCTTGACCCTAAAAGGGTTCTGCAGTAGGGTAAGGTGGCATGCTGCCAGTGGCTCAGCTGCCAGCCCTGCTGCAAGCTGACAGGAAGGCTCGTCTGTATGGCTTGAGTCAGCTCCCAGCTGCCAGCACCTGGGCTGTGTCCCATCCCACACTGATCCTGCCATCAAATCAGAGGGCACAGATCTGACACTCACAAGTTTTCACAGTCCACAGAACCTGAGCAGGGGTCGTGATGGTTCGTTCGACCGCGGGGTGCAAAGGACAACAGCAAGAGTCTAAGGTTTTGTTCAGCAACAAGCCGCAAAGCAATTCAGTGAGGGCCAACAATTCAGTTTTGGGGTAATGGTGAGAAGGAGAGAGATAAAAAGATGATGAAGTAGGGGGAGAGAGAGACAGAGAAAGGGACAGAGACAGACAGACAAAGAGAGAGGGACAGAGAGAGACAGAGAAAGAGAGAGTATAGGGGGAATAGCTACCAACAGATGGTATGTCCTCGGGTCATCCAGCGATGTCTTCCATCCATGGGGAGAAAGAAGTCTCAAAGGTCTCTTTGGAGAGTAATAATTTTATAGTTCATTTCAAGGCGAGGGGCCGCTGGCCGAAAGGTGGGGAGATTTATGGACCATTGTGTTCAGAGGACCGTGGTTTCAAGAATCAGGTGCAGACAGTACGGCTGTTCTAGCCTCATACCTGCCCCAGTCCATTGTACCGTGACAGTACAGCACACACATCTCTACACAGTCCCTTGGCAAGCATCCACCTCGACCAGGACCAGCAGCTCCTGCCCATAGAAAGTGTTGGAGGTCTCAGGGTCTCAGTCTCTGACGATGATTGTGAGGCAGATCAGGCAATCTTCGGACCGACCCTTACACCACCCCGTGACTCGCGATCATTGTCAGGAATGCTTCTTTGTGGTGTTGTTCTGGTGTCTTCAGGACTCGTCCAAGTTGGTAGCACATCCCAGAAAAACAAAGACAGGACAATGGACAGGATAGAAGAATAGGAAAAAGATAAGGGAAAGAAAAAGAGGAAAAGAAAACAAACAAATAATCAATTTTCAATTATTCAATTGTTTTTTCATTACACAGAAACAATTTCTGATTACAAAGAAAATAATAAATTTCAATTCAAAATGCAACTAAAATAATCAATCTTAATCAATATTCAGAATATAATGTGACTAAACTAAGCAATTTTAAGTTATTATTCACAATATAAGACAATCAGAAATAATCAATTTCAATCAATATTCAAAATACAGGACAAACAAAAAATAAGCAATTTTAATCAATAACACGTTCTACAAAAGCAAATCACATCCTGCAATTTTAGTAAAGTTATAGACACAAAGATTTGAATAATTTTCTGTACTCCCTACCAAAACAAAACCCAAAAAACTATTACAAGCAGTTTTTAAGCATGCACACCTATTGCCTAAATATATATATCGGTACTGTTTCAAGGAATTTCGTTTGGATGATTTTCATTCTTCTGTGTCTAAGCAAATATCTTGAGCTATGATTGCGTTACTTTCACAGATAAACTCTCGTTGTTCCCAGACAATGCAAATTTCCAAATTAACATTTTGCCATTTTCCGCCAATTTGACAGGCCCACTCTCTATGTTCAAAGGATAGAGAACAGCTCCATTGTGATTCAGCCCTAATGCAATGACAGGAAATATTGAATGCACTGAAGCACTGCATATTGTCCATACAAAGGCTGTGGTTATATTTGTGCTGGGGTCATAGGTAAAATTTAGCAGGTTCCTCCAGGATTGGAATTTTCTTTCAAAGTTAGCAGCACTATCCAAATTTCAGTAGGAAAAGGGCTTTCCTTGCCTTCTCTTATAATTGAGACAGCAACTGATTGCATCCACAATTGAGCCTGGATACAACTAAGAGATAAAGAAATGTTGCAGTCAATTTATCCATCAGTATTTCTGAATCAATGCTATTCAAAATTCCCAATCCTGTTCCCGCAACACCAGTTATGTCTCTTATTATTCATTACTTAAAAGAATTATTGACAATTTACCTTGTTTGAAAAACTATGCCGAATTAAACAATAGTGTTGTTAGCCAGTTTTTCTAATTACCTATGGTCTAATTTCAAAAATTTTCAGGTTCAGTATAACCGGTGATTGGGTGTTAGGTGTTACAACATTAACATCAAGTTATCCCCAGTATTTTGTATTATTTTTACTACACGTGATTTTATGGGAAAAATTGTGCGACGATTAAGTTAAACCAAGAATTCTGATTTTAGATTTCAGAGTATAGAACACGGCTGAGGAGGTCTTGTGCCATAACTGTATACAGGTTCGATGAGGGATTCAGCAATTAATCTTGATGTCCTGTGGCATTCTTCTGTGAAAAGTAAACACAACAGAATCTGCCACAAAGAGGCAGGGGGTTAAAATGATGAAATTATTCATGTGGACTGGAATTCTGGTGGCTAGAGGCCACTCTGTACCTCCTTTAAACACAGCACAAGGGTCAGTGTAGATGCAAACAAGAGAGGCAAGCTGTACCTCAGGTTGGAAAACACCCCAAACAGCAATCAGCAAACTCCAAACTACTATTAGCTCCCCGTCTCTTATAATTCTTTTCTTAAATCAAGAATTTGCTGTTTGGGGGAGAAAGGAGTGGCTAATGTGATTACTGAGGCAGGTCTGTTTTGGCTGCCAGCCAAGCTCTCAGTTTCTGGAATTGTCAGATTTTTTACAGCTGCTTTTGTCACTGAGAAGGTGTTACAGTGATGCTCTATCAGGTCATACCACTTCCTAACTGAGGAGCTCTGGGACACCCTGTCAGGGGGGAGGGTCCCAGTGGTGGTTGTCTTCAATGCCTTCAGTTTCTGAGCAGGTTTTTGAGTTTTCTCTGAGGAAATTTGAAAATTAAGGCTTTCCAAATGGGAGATTACTTTTTGTTCAGTATCCCCCACTACTTCTATTTCGCCTCCTCCCACAGGAAAATCATTAATAAATTGATAAACAGCCACGTTGTCAGGTTTGGGGTTTTGTACTGACCATATAGGAGATTTGAAAGGAAAATTAGTATTAATTATTGTTTCTTGGTCTTGCAAATCCTTTATAACTTGTTAGATCCCCTCTTTGGTACTAGAGGGAAGAGGGCATTGTTTTACATTTAGAGGTGATTGCACAGGTGATTTATAGCCAGCAGTGAATTTTATTTCGAGCACAATTTGCAAGCAGGCAACTTTGCGTAAGTTTTCTAGGAGTTGGTTGGGCGTACCAATTAAAGCTACAGGGTCTTTCCTTTCCAAGGGCTGAAGTCCCCCTGCTCAATAAGCTGCACACCAAGTTAGGGACCATGAGCTGTGTTTGTCTCCCATTGTTAAGAAAACCCAATGTCCCCAGTACCCCCTAGTTACTTGTTCTGACAATTCAGTAGCAGTGAACAGGATTTCTTTAGTGGTTACTCATGGGTCAAAATCATCATCATTGATACAATTGAATTCTGGTTTAATTACGGGTTTCAAGCTAGGACAGCAGTGTTCCCCACGATTTCTCATTAGAGTTAGTTCTTTTGGAGGATTTATTTGATTAATTTCCTTCTCCTCTGTTTCTGTTGGTGAGTCAGTGTGTTTTAATGTTTGGGTATGTTCTTGTCTTAAGGAGGCTTCTAAAATATTAGAATTCATTCCTTAAAACATGATGCTTATTCCTTTCTTCTAATTGTTTTTGTAAAATTTCCACTTGATTTTGTAAGGAGTCAATAGCTGTTTGTTCCTGACATTTTTGCTAAGGCGGGTTTCTACAGCAGCTGTAAGACAAGCCCCCAAAACTGAGCAAAGGATGGTTTTATTCCTGCCCAGTTTAAGTTTTGTATCATGTTGTAAAGAGTTTATGCTATCAATCAGATTTTCTAAATTGACCTACATTCATGCTATGCTTGCACTGAAACCTTGGCTCCCTTGAGTCCCTGTTACGTACCTCCAGTCTCCATCTCCAGCTGCATTTCTGTTTCTGCTACGACTGCATCTCAACTGTGACTCTGCCCATCCAGGGCCTCAGCAAGGACACATCCCCTCCCACCTGGAGGTGACAGACGAGCTCTGGCACCAGCTGGTGTCACTTCTTGGGGATGCAAGAGTCGCCGCTTGGTCTCCAAATGGGGCTCTGTGGCCAGGTCTCCATCTCAGGGCCATTGGGCTCACCAGGCTGCACTGGGACTCACGGTCCCCACTGAGCCCTGTCCTGAGAACAGCTCTCCAGCCCTGCAAGCAATCTTGGGGACCGCCAGGCCCTTGACACCACCAGGAGACCCAGAACCTGCTTCAGGACACCTTCCCCAGCATCCCTGTGTCCCTGCAATGCAGGACTTCAGTGCCAACAGCCCATGGCCATCCCAAACCCATGCAGTCCCTCTGCCCACTCGGTATCCCCACATCTCTGAGGTGGAGCTGCCATCATCTCCTTCGGCACCACATCAGCTTAGAGTGTCTGGGACAAGCTCCTGAGACCTGCTGCAGGCTCAGCTCGCTGATGCACCAGGAAGGAGCACCATGCAGCACCTGAGCCCCAGCAGCAGCTCTGCACAGCCCCAGCTCCCCTCAGGCATCCCCGCACCCTGGGAGCTCCCGCCACGGGCACCGAGCTCCCGCTGCCGGGGTCCCCCTTGTGCAGGCCCGCCTGGAGCTCAAGCGCCATCTCCGATTCCCGCCTGCGCCTCCTCAGGCGGCAGCGCCGCTGCTTCTCCTCCTGCCGGCCCGTGCCGGCCCGGGCAGCTCCCAGCCACACACGGGACACCCACAGATCCTGCGGGACACCCACAGATCCTGTGGGACAGCCACAGATCCTGCGGGACACCCACAGATCCTGGGGGACACACACAGATCCTGCGGGCACTCGGCACCCCCACAGCCCGGGCTGGGGCACGCCCGGCACACAGCAACCCCACAGTGCCTGCCTGGGACAGCACCCTCAGCACCCCACACCTCACGGCCATGGGGAAAAGCTCTATGGGGTGCCATGGCCGGGCTTTAGGAGCACGGGCTTTAGTAGCCACAAATGTGGCTTCTCTGAGAAGGTGCTGGAATGTTCCTCCCCATCCCGGCCCAAAGCCTTCATGAAAAAAAAGAAATTGGCGTACTGGTCGACAGCCTACTGAACATGAGCCAGCAGTGTGCCCTGGTGGCCAAGAAGGCCAATGGCATCCTGGCCTGTGTCAGGAATGGTGTGGCCAGCAGGAGCAGGGAGGTCATTCTTCCTCTCTACTCAGCACTGCTGAGAACACACCTTGAGTGCTGTGTCCAGTTCTGGCCCCTCAGTTCAGGGAGGACGTGGAGACGCTTGAGCGCGTCCAGAGGAGGCAACGAGGCTGGGGAGGGGCTGGGAACACAAACCCTGTGAGGAATGGCTGAGGGAGCTGGGCTTGTTCAGCCTGGAGTAAAGGACACTCAGGGGTGACCTTGTCACTCTCTACAGCTCCCTGAAAGGTGGCTGTGGTCAGGTGGGGGTTGCTTTGTTTCACCAGGAAGCAACTGACAGAACAAGAGGACACAGCCTTAAGTTGCACCAAGGGAAACATAGAATGCGTATTAGGAAAAAGTATTATATGGAAAGAGTGATAAAGTACTGGAATGGTCTGCCCAGGGAGGTGGCGGAGTCACCATCCCTGGATGTGTTTAAAAAAAGACTGGATATGGCACTCAGTGCCATGGTTTAGTTGAGGTGTTAGGACACGGGTTGGACTTGATGATCATGAAGGAAACTTCCAACCTAATTCTGTGATATCCTGGCTAGGAACCCACACCCAAGTGACTAGAATTGCTTGCAAGGCAGACTTACCATCAGAAGAAGGACCACGAGGTGTAGTGGTTCCTTCAGACACAAATGAAAGGCAAAAAGATTCTGTCAGAGAAAGTAAATTTACTTGAGATGAAGTAAATTTTTAAAACTATGGAAGTGCACAGAACTGAATTAGTTATGGATGGAAGGGAAGGCTATGTTGGTTTTTTAGTGACACACCAGAGGCTAAGCTGGTTCCAGACCCAGTGTTGCTTCCGTGGCACATTGCCATGATGGCTCGGTCAGTTCCAGCCAGCGATTGCTGGACATCTTGACTGTAACTTTGGTCAAGCGGACTTTCTGACCTGTAGCTAAAAGGTTGATGTCTAGGCCCTCTCTGGAATAAAAAAGAAGAATAAAAATCAAATCAAGAGAGAATCTACATCAGCTGTTAAATACCTCTCCAAAAGGTATGTCTTTGAAGTACTCATGACTGTATGATTCTTGTCTTTAGTGCTTATTGGAAATACAGGGCACCTGGTTATAGATATTAATCTTTATTGGACAAAGGACATTAGCACAAGTATCCTGCACAAGGAAATCTTGGAAAAAAACAGCACTTTTTTGAAGAGCTACAAATTCTTACCAACATCTTTTACCCCTTATCATTTTAATTCTAAGGCTGTGTTTTTAAATTAAGTAAACAAATTTATTCTATGGTCTCCCTTTCGCTGTTATTAGGGAACACATGCCCTGTTAGCCACAGAAGGGAGTCCTTTATATTTGGACATATTTCACCATCAATTGAAATCAACAATTCATACTCTTCAAATATTAGTCAGGCATATTGTTACAGGCAACATTTAAATTAAATTACTGTAATATTTAAATATGTTACAGCAGTCTGACAAGTTAAAAGTTCACATACCTAGAACACTGAGTACCAAACAAGTTTTGCATAGAAAAGGCACTTTCTTTACCAAATAGCAAGTTTGGGGTTGAACTACTGTGTTTCTGATCACCTTGTCCTACGTTACATCATGTGATTTATAAGTTTCATATTGTTATTATTTTAAACTGTGTGATTTACACTATTTGGTTACAAGTACTATTTGTGTAAGCAAAGTCAAATGATCAGGAGAGTATTTGTACCAGGATACCTGCATTCCTTGGCTCTGCAGTAATGTTGGCAAGTGACGCCCAGTGGATTAAAATCAGGTAATAAGACTTCTATAATTTGTGTGTTCTCAAAATGAGTGAAAGCACAGATTTCTTATTATCTTAAAAAAAATTTGGCAGTATAAGAGCACTTGCAAGTTTCAGAGTCTCCTTGTATCCTTGTAAGGTTACAAACTCCAGGAGTGCTCCAGTCTTTTCAGTGAACACCAAAGGTTCACAAATACATCTCCTATATTACATTTAAAGAGTATTATATTTACATAGGTAATAAAAACCGCATCTCCCCAGCATTTAAGTTCAAGAAATCTCTCTCTGTTTGAGAAGGTTTAAGAAAATTTGGGGTTTTGAATGCAGAACTAGTAGGGGAAAAAATGTCTAGGTAAACCCCTTCCTTTCCACGTAGTATTGTCATAACACACATTATTTGTAAGAAAACAAAACCAAAGATGACACGAAGAGACCAGGTAACAACAATGAAAAGCTAGAAATATGTGAAAAGAGAAAAGGAAAAAGCAGCACGATGAGAACTCTTGGGGGAAAGAAGTTTTTGGAAAGAGTGTAAACAAATAAGCAGGACTAGATTTTATTTGTCTTCCCCCCAAAACGAAAAAGGAAGAACTGCTGGACATAGTGGCCAGATAGAGAGAGGGAGACCTTAATTACAATTCTGTATACACTGAAGGAAGGAGTAACAGAAGGTAAGGAACAAGAAAAAAAAGAGAGATAGGTTTAGCAGGTTATATTTAATTCTTATGAGACAGCAAGGCTTTTGTAAACTTTTATAAGCTTATAAAAGCAGATGAGTTAGACATGGGAAAATAAGAAGATTCTAACAAATGTAGTAGCTGTAAAACTTTGTGCAATCTCTGCTTGTTTTGGCGACTTGGGACTGATGTAGCCTCGGGTCCATAATTTTTTTTTTTTTTTTTTGACTTACCATACAGTTCCAAAAGCTTGGTTTTTGCGTCATATAGCTCGTCCTCTGTAGAATCCATCTGCTTCTGAGCCTCTTTTCGAGCAAAGGACATGTCACTCTCCAGAATTCGAAGAAGAGCCTCTCCTCTCTCAAGTTCCAACCTTAATTTCATTATTTCTTTTTCATAACGAGACATCTAGAAAATGTATTTCGGAAACTGGATTCACAGCTAGAAACTTACCACATCTGAATTTGCAATGAAGTCTTGAAACTTCACGTTTTAGGTACTTTTTTAAAAATGCAAACTAATAATGTTCTTATATAATTTTCATCTATCTTAAACATATCCCTCTGTATTTCCAAAGATATTTCTGCCTTAAGACAATAAAAGTTTTAATTATATTCCACAGGCAATTTTCTGATAACTGTATTTAACAACTAGGACAACAGTCATGTTGGGATACTGGAATATCAGACACCTAGTAACCCATTATGTAAACACAAACTTCAGTGCAATGTTGTTCACCACTCAAGCAGAATGCTATTCAACACAACAAACAAAACAAAGAAAACACTTCAAAAAAGGTTCTTATCTGCTATAAGAAAGATAATCTAGTCACTGCTGCCAGAAATTACCACATTCAAGCCACCTGAATGCAAGAGGGTGGAAAGTAAAGCATGCATTTCTTCAGAACATGTACAAAGCAACAGCATCCTTATTAACAGGATCTCCATGAATGGGAAATAATTTAACCCCATGACAAAGGTTTTCCCTGATGCTCTTGTCACAAACTAGTACCTAAATAAAGTAGCAGAGAGAAAATACTTCAATAAAATTTCCTTCAGTTTGAATTATTATTATTCTACAGGTAACAATTCTGCTCGCAGATTGTTAGGGTGTGAATGATCATTCTTCTTTTTAGATTAAATTCAGCAAATAAACCAAGTTCCCACATGTAGGCATGAGAGGTCTGTACAGGGGTGCTGCTTTGTTATTTTCCAACTAGTGACTGTGATCTGGATTCACCCGATGAGAGGATTATTTCAAGAAAACAAATTGCAATTAAGGAAACAAATTGCATTTATTCTAAGGGAAAAATAAAGCAAGCAAGCAAGCAAAAAACCAAACAAACTCCTTACATCTTGATGGTGTTGGTTGGTTAATTCCAAGTTTTTTTCCTCAAGCTTCTTGAGTTTACTTCTTAAATCTTCAATGGTGTCCATTTCTGATTGATTTTTGTCCTGCGGCAACAGCTGTCCTTCTACATCATTGCCTGAGCTAAAAAATGTGTTTTCAAAACACATGAGTATTCCTTTAAAGTTTCAATGCTTCTTAACTTCAATTACCCAGGCTTGGGCCCAGAGTGTTACACATTCACATAAGTAAAATTAGTTTGTTCAGTTTTCACCCACTATCGCTCTTTGAAGAAAGGATTATACACAATTGCTTATTTTGCAAGATATGAGAGATGTGGCAGCAGGAACTTTAAAGAGAGATGAACTTTGAATTACCAAAGTTGATTCAAGCATAACGTGTTCATTATTATTTTTCAGTATCTTTATTTTCGATAATGAACTTCCATAATTTTTTATAATAAACTTGCAGGAGGCTTAAAAACATCATTCCAATCATGTAAGTTAAAATAACTGGCCATCTTTTTGTCTCCACAGTAAGACTAATTTTTTAACATGAGTTATCTTCTCAAAACCATTTCTGTCATGAAACAAATGCATAGATGTAAAAAAACCCTCCATTTTACATACTTTATCTTCAAGAGATCCACACACTCAAACTACAGACATGCAACTGATCACAAACACTACACAAATGAAAGGTGTAATCCTCCAAACTACTCTGTTTTATCTTAATTTCCACTGCTATTTCAGCTATAACAAAATCTACTTGGAAATGAGCAGAATGAGCCCTCAAGCACACCAAGCAGTAATAAAAGAGTCAAAACCATTTTTCTGTATATTAAGTGGAAAATTTAAACATAGAATATACAAACTTGTATATACACACGCACATAAATATGTACACATACACATATATACATACACATATAAGTATTTATAATATAAACAAATTTATTAACTCGTTAAATAATTTTAAATGAAATTATTATAACTTCAAACTAGACAACTTTGAAGTTATTTCTGTACTGTAAAATCAGTGTTCACATTATTAAATATATGTTTGTTTTCACATTATTTTAAGTACGTAAGAAAGACTGCAATAACAGTTTTCTCCACACAAAACTGCAAGAGTTTATGGGCAATAAATGTAAAATACACAGATATAAGAAATATAATTAAATTAAGTACTAAATTGGTATCTATAATAATGAAATATAAGTAATAAAGTACCGTACTTTTGTCTACATGAAGTATCTTTACAGAAATGAAATTGTACTGACATTGAATTAATAGATCTTTCTAAATCAAAAGTGACCAATTTACTTCTACACTTGTGTACAGGAACAACACATATTTTTCATAACGAAAAATTTATCTAATGACATATGTTTTCTCACTTTGTTTTGGCTTTTTTGACTGGTAAAAAAGACACAAATGCCATCAAGGAGGGGATTGGTAACTTAGATTAAATGCCTTTAAAGACATGACTACTATTAAAGGATAAAATTTCAGGTTTTAGCTGCAGAGTATAAATAGTTAAATATAAAAATTATATGAGACCACAAAAATTAGCAAATTAAGGATGCTATGGAAATGAAAAATGTGTATTAGAGCATTAAAACAGACAACATTATATTGCATACTGGGAAAAAGCATTAGACAGCTTTTTGAAATCGCATTTTATGAACAACTGTGAACTCAGGATGCAATTGGTGGAAATTTAAAAACATATTTCAGAAAATCCTAATTTCTTTTCTTAGTACAGAACAAAAAAAACCCAAACCCACAAAAATAAACCCACCAAAAAACAAAACAAAAAAACCCCCCAAAAAAACCACAACCAAAAAAAACCAAAACAGAAAACCCCAGCAAAAAGCAAAAAACAAACGAGAATAAAAAAACCACAAAAAAACTCCAAAAAACACTCAGACCATCAGTGACCAAACTAACCTTAAGCCAGCAAATGCAGTACTTGATGAAAGCTTGATACTACTGCTTGGAGATTTTTCCTTTCATCTTCATGTAACACCTAGAAGCGCTACAACCATACAGCTCTCAGAAGATTCAAACAAAAAAACCACACAAAAGTAGGGAAAGCTTTGAAGCATGCCCAAATTGCAGTCTAAGAGAATTCAGAGAGTGTTTTGTACTTCCATTTTCATATATCACTAGTTCATCAACACTTGGTTTTGAACTAAAACATGTTGTTTACCAACTGCAGTTTTTATTTAAGACACCATGTATAGCAGGACTTTAGGAATCTTCAAGAAAGTACATGAGCAGGTGAAACAGCTCTTGAGTCCTACACTGCAGAAGGCATTTTGTGGTTCAAAACCTCAGTTCTCAGTGTTCACTTCACAAGTCTGCTGGTTGCAGTCAACATGGACCATGGACAGAAAACCAGCTTCTCATCAGCTTCAATCCTACAGCTGGCAGGAAATGCAGAGTCATTTTGCAACACAGAGAAATGTTCTTTCCCTTACTCCCTAGCGCTGTAATTTTGCTAAACTTCTGCAGCTGAAGGAGCAGACTGCAGTCTGATTTTCTAACCAAAGTCCGCATTTGTGGAATTTTGCTGTTCCTATGTAACTGGCAGTTGTGTACAGACTAAAGACAGACAAGGAGTTTGTGCCAAAGATCAAACTCTTATCGAGTTATAAAACACAGGGCTCATGGTAAGACTTAAAGCCAACCTCTGCCACCTCAATTAATGTGGAAAACCCTGCTGTGCCTCCTGGGCAGTATTCCTACGTGCTGGCAGAAACTCTCTCCACCTCCTGATGACTCTATGACAGCTTGCATGTATCACACCAGATCTGGGCTCTTCCTCAGCCTGAATTGCATCATTTCAGGCCTCTAGAAAATAAACAAGCCACAAAAGCAGGAAATCAACTGCTAGACTTAAAAACCCAAAACTGGACCTGACCGTTTAGCTTCTCCAGAAGAGTTGTTGACTGAATCCGTGGTGGTTGTAGCGCCACTTCTGAAGTCTATACATTGTGGGGAATTAAGAACATAGTTAACCATATATGGTTTTACATGATGAGCATCAAAGATTAGTCTGTTCTATATCATAAAACCATTAAGGCCTCCAGCAAAGTCGGGCTTTATTTGTCAACTCACTAAAATATATGTTTTTTAACCATTCATGAACACTTACACAGTGTTACCAGCATGTCACTTAAGTAATTATCACAACTGCAAGTTGACATCGGCTTTAGAAAACAGAATTGTACTGCTAGACCTCCAAGCCTGAATATTGTAGAGAAATAAATATATATGTAGCAGAATATCCACTGTCAGAGATTTCAGAATACCTATAACAAAATGTTTGTGTAGATTGAGCTACATTCGCCTCAGCAGATTGCAAACTCTGCTTCTCTTCAAAACAATTCTAAGGGAGATAAATGGTAGTACTATGATTTTTAAAATTAGATCAAATACACAAGGTTGCCTATCTAATAGAACACTTTCTATGTTAAGGGCTTACACCAAAGTCTCCTAATGCACAGCAAAAAACAAAACAAAACAAAAAAACAAACCCAAAACCAAAACCAACAAAACTGTAGTTTCATAACAAATCAAAATGTTTTTCTGTCACATTCACATCATTCTGCAGTTTTAAAACTTCTTTAAAGTACTCTGAAGTCACATAGAGGAAAAGAGGAAACTAAACCTGAACAGTGTCACCTGGGGATGCTAAAGATTTGGAATATGCAATATTCCTCTGTGAAAATAGGTATGAATACCTTTCTAGCACACAAAGGGATAAATTAAAAAAGCAGGCTATTTCATCGAGAGAAAAAAAAAATTCCTGTGCCATGAAGCAGCTTGTTGAAGTTCCATAATTAAACAAAAGAGCAGAGGAAGCTTTTGCTTGGGGAATTATGTTTGATGTGTCATTAAAAACTTGTGTCAGTTTCTTCCTGCAAACATCTGAATATATGCTGAATACTTCAGAACAGGCCACTGATTTAGACTAGATATGAGGAAGAAATTCTCCTCATTGAGGGTGCTGAGGCCCTGGCACAGGTTGTTCAGAGCAGCTGTGGCTGTCTCATCCCTTGAAGTATCCAAGATCAGGCTGGACAGGGCTTGCAGCAGAAGGTGCCCCTGCCCATGGCAGGGTCTGCAACAAGACTTTAGAAGGTCCCACGACACTGGAAGGTGATAGACACCACTCAAGAATAAATCTAAACATGATCTGAAAAAGACTAACCACACTAACTTCAAGCCAGTAAAGCCTGGAGCGAGCACCAAAGGCGCAATGAAAGCACAGAACTCACAGGACAGCGCACTGCCCATGGCTGGAGCTGCTGCGAGGCTGCTCCTCCTCCAGCAGGACCGGATGGGACGGTCGGAGGGCAGCGGCTCCCGGCAGGGCAGGACCTGGAGTGCCGGGACCAGCCGGGACAAACGCGGAGCCGGAGGCGGCGATTCCACGGTTGCCACGGACGCGCACGGTGATGCCACAATGGCCCGAACCCAGCGCGGGGCTCTGCCGGGGCTCCCGCTGCTCTCTCCGGCCTCCCAGACATCTCCTAAGGCTGGAGGGCTCCCGACAGTCAAATAAAAGTGCAGGACACTGAAAGGAGCCCCTGACACCAAAGCCAGACTGAGATGTGCGAATCCTCAGCACACCGCACTCTTCGGCCAGAGAGAGGAACAAACAGCCAGAAAGTTTGGAATTCTGTGGACAGAATTCCAAGCAGGGCACTCTCTGCACCAAAGGAGTACATTTCCCTCCATCAGGAGGGAGTCAGGCTTAGGGAAAGGTTCTCATAAAACCTCTTGGACCGAGAGATTTCGAGCCCCCGGTGGGAGCGTGGATGTCCAACAACAACTGAATAAACCCCACCCTACAGGATCCTGGAAAAGCACTTTCCTCTTCTCTGAGCACTGCTGTACTTGCTGTAATTCTCAGGTTTTAAAGTTCCTGTTAAATTCTCGATGTCTGCACACTTAGCATGCAGATGATTTAACTCTTTGCGGGCACCAGCCACGGTATCCTGAGTTGCTTACAAGTTTTGTCTTACAGCACACATCCATCAGGATACATGGGATATATCCTTAAGACTGAAGGTTTTAATTGCAAGAGATAAAAACTCCATAACCTTTCACACTGTCTGGGATATGTCTCAAAACTTCATTTCTCATTTGTGACTTGATCTCTGTAAATGGCTTTCAGCCGTGGTTTTGTTAATTCTGTGTCATGTAGTTATCTGAAATCTATTGTGCCAAAAGAAATAAGGATGAGGGGGGGGGGATGGAGGGTGTGTGTGTGTTCTTTTATTTGTTCATTATAATTTCTGAGAGATTTTAATGCACAAAGTTGTGATTTTAAAACAAATAAGATAATAAAGTAGAGACTAAGACACCAAACTAATTCCATGGAAAAATCACAGAAATATGAGGTTTAAGTTTGGGTATCAGAAATAAAGATTGAGTTATAAAATGCAGTCCTCCCCACAGCTGTCTTCTCTTTCCTTCTGTCAGGAGAAGTTGTCAGGTCTAGTCCATGGCCAGATGTTCTCTGTGTGTCTTCTTTTAGAGTTTCATGGAAGACTTGGCTTTGATCTGCTGCTTCACTGGGATGCAACTCCAGTTTTTTCTTTTAATCCTTTAGCTGTTGCTCCTATTCATTCAAAAGTGATTATGCCTGATGCTTCCAACGTCTGCATTATTTAATCCTCCTACACTGTCAAACCTCTCCCGGGTGATGAATTTTTGCTGAAGCATGTTTAATTGTTCTCACAGGCTCTGGGCTTTGTCAGCTTCTTTTTTTCATCTTACTGAAGTGAATTCTGCAAGTTGTAGGTGCAGTGAGTGGTGTTCCATCTGTGCTGCATGAAGCCTCCCTGTAAATTCAAGTATTAGCTTCTGCAAGGATGCTTTGTTTTTCATTCTGGACAGTCTGTCACACAATCCACACTCCAGATGAGGAGTCTGTCTCTAGATCAGTGGTGCACTTGCTGTGGGCTAGTGGAACTGTCTCCATTATTACTTCAGCTTGTTCATAATTTCTGAAAAGAAGCTTCTGGCTGCACCTACTTGAAAGTGTTCACAAAGCCAGGACTTTGGTGTGTTAAAAACATTCTGCAGTTCATTCATGGAACTGGCTATTGCAGCATGGAAATAAACTGGGAAACCAGCTGAGTGCTTCAAAGCAGCCAATTTCTGCCTCTTCACAAACTGGCAGCTTATGCTGTGTTTGGATTCTCCTACAAACACTCGAAATCCAGCACCTCCTTTTAAGCCCCTTGTCCAGGTCAAAAGGGAACAAGAGGACAGGGCTAAAGCTTTAAGACTTTTAGCTGCCAAAACTGGAATCACAGCTCCTCAAAGTACATAAACCTGGCCTTTGGTTCTTCTTTTCCTCACCCTTGCTTTGTCTTGATTGTTCTCCTTGTTGTCAGGGAGAGCATTATTTAGGCTCCTGATTTTCTGGTTCATGGATTTGTGGATATTGTCCTGGTCCTGGAGAGAGTCTCTTTGGGAAGACAAGCACACAGCTGGCGGTTGGGAGGGCACAGCCACATCAGGCTCCTTTTTACCCACTCCTACTGATTGCATTCTCTAAATCCCTTTTTAAATTGCCTGCTAATGTTCTGGAGATTGCCCCAGGTTCATAAGGAAGAAGAATTAGAAGCTTGGGGCAGTTTTGTATACGTGGAGAGAAGTGAAGAATGCCACTATCAAGTACAGGTGCAAATAAGGAAGATTAAAATAAAGAGCATCTGCACAGCAACTGTTGCATACAAAATATGTGAGATTTTCCTTCTGCAGACTTCATTACCTTTTTTTAAGTTATATTATGTAGTGTAAATAGTTGCATTTGGTGTTTCTTTCCCATTTTCCTTTCACTGTGTTGTAGCTTTCCCCCAAAACACTTTTACCAGCAAAAATTGTAAACAAAGCACCCACAGTATTGGACAGTATCCAGTAACATTGTAGACAAATGCCTGACTACTGTGAACAGGTATTTAATGTGGTGACTACTTCATATACACATTGTTGTATGAACTGTACACAGCAGCTGAGGCAGAGGTGCTAAATGCTTCACATGAAGCTCAGGCAAATTCCCAAGCAAAGTCCTTAAGTGTTGGGTTTTCTGTTTTTAATAGAGAGGCTCTATTAAAAAGTAAATAAAAGTTTCCATTTTCTTTGTAAAGACTCAGCCAAAACAATCACAAATAAATGTACAGTGGCTTAGCAGCACTCCCTAAGATTCAGCATAAAACGCAGTTTTACATTAAGTGCAGGAAATGCTGATGTCCTCAAGTGAACTGTGAAAATGAAGAGACTCTCATGGACCAGCTGATCCATTACAGAACAACAGTTATAATGAGATCAGAAGTTTTGTTTTCTCTATCATAACCTTTACACAAGGAAAGAAGTTCAGCAGATGCTTAAGGCTCAACTTCTCCAACCCATTGTGGCATTTTGCAATTCACATGGAATTGGATGAACAAACAGATCAGCTACATTGATGATGAATTTCATTTTGCATGGTATAAATTTATGAACCTCATCAAAATAACTACACAATAAATCTTAATTCAGATCCTATGAGTGCTGAATAGGAGAGAATCACCTATATGTAAGCTCCCTCTTCCCTGAAACCACCTGCAGGTTTTATCTGAACAAGACCTACCCTGGTAGTGGGACAGGTATCCTGCCAATTAAACTACTGGAATGTCATTAGCAACACTTAATACATTATGTAAGGCTAACTAAGTCACCTTGCTTTTCATATGCCTTTGGGATGTGCAAAGGGTCCCAAGCCAGCCCCCAAAAGAGCTTTGAGACCTTGAGCTGTCAGAACAATAACATTCAGGTCATAGTATCCTGTTCTTTTTCCTCATGCCTCATCACCTCTCTGTCTGAGAAACTTTTGGAGAGCACACAGTAGGCAGTAAATCCTGATGTAACGCTCACCAGATGTGTAATTACAGACCTTCAATAATGTCCCACCCAGGGTCTCCTCCTGCCTTTACCTGGCCTCTACCAGCTGCTCGGAAAGGCCTCGTAGGTCCCGCCCTGTGGCTGTCAGTCAGACTTCCAGGGCAGCGTTCTCTTGTGCCAGCACCGCCTTGTCTTGGCACACCTGGGACAGTGTGTGCCCCTGGCGAGAGAGCTTCTGCAGCACCTTCTCCAGAACCCTGGGTGCTGGCTGCTGTGGGCAGCAAACCTGGAAGCACGGGGGCACCATTTTTCAAGAGGAACAACAATGATAACAGCAACACAGTCTCGGTCCTACTTGCTGCCAGAAGCAGCATTCAGGGTGATCTTGCTGGGACAACTCCCTCTCCCACAGATGCTGCCTAGGAATAAGGTGAGCATACCTTTGGCACTGCCAGAGGAACCTCCTCCTTTAGCTCATCCCTCTGAGGCTGCGATTCCTCTGCTGGTTCTGCTGCCACTTCACACGCCCTCTTTAGTGACGAGTGGCACTTCCTCTCAAATCCAGCCAGCTCCTTCCATCGGCAACAAGGGGACAGACGAGCAAACCATTAATAGCAACACAGTCTCCTTGCAAAAGCAGGACTACATACCATGTCCCACACAGGGCAGTGTCAGGAACTTCCAACAGCCCTCCAGTTCCACCTCAAGAGAATGCTGCAATTCCCTCCCTAGACCAGCATCTCTCTTTGTCATTTGTGCAGGTGACAGAGCCACCAGTGAGAAAGCCCAACAAGCTTCCAGAAGCCACAAAATTTTTCCCGTAATCTCAGGTTCTCAGAGCTTAACAGCTTCCTACCTGCTAAGTGTTAAAACTCCTCTCTGGCAGATGATACCTTACCTGCAAAAGTTTTTCTTTTGCTAAGACACGCTTTAGAATTTGAGATGAGTACTGCCACAGTTACTCTTGCTTTTAGGAATGCAACAAGACTATTCCCTTTTTCCAGGCTTCCAGAAGCTACAAAACTTTTCCAGAAATGTCAGGTACTCTCAGCTTAACAGTTTCCTGCCTGCTAGGTCCCACACTCCTCCTGTCTGATACAGCAGATGTTGGACTTGCAAATGTTCTTTATTGGCTAAGACACCCTTGGTGAGTCTAGATGAGTACTACCACAATTACTCTTGCTTTCAGTAGTGCAACAAGGAAAGAGCCTGCAAACTTGGAGTGGAGGTGGGTATGAATTTCCAACCCAATAATCAAAGGATCCCAAGATGGTTTAGGCTGGTAGGGACCCCAGGAAGCTTCTAGCCCAGTCTTCAGCTCCAAGCACTTGGGATCAGCTATGGCATCTGGACAGGCTCTGTCCAGCGGGGTCTTCCAAAATCTGCACAAACTCTCTGACAATCTTGCTCTGCTGCATTATTGCCTTTGGGATTCAGTGCTTCTCCTGAGGCCTAACCTGAGCCTCCCTTGTTTCTACCCTGGTCCAGTTTGGAATGGTTTTTGTCAAGTTTGAGAAGTGAGACCCACGAGGCATCTTTGCTGTAGGTCAGTCGGCTGCCAGACCTGCCCATGGGCTGCCTTCCTTCCCCTCTCTGTGCTGAGCGAGTCAGATGATGAGAAAGCCAAATTTGTGCCTTGACGCTGGGCCTCCTAAAGCCCAGCAATGCCCAACCCTGCCAGGAGAAAGCAACAAAGCTTAGCACACACCTGAACTCCTGGGCACAGAGCACTCTATCCATGCTGTCCTGCTGCCCTGTCTGTCCTGCCTGGGCCGAGGAGTCCTGATTGGCAAGAAGTTCTCCTGTTGGGGCCTGCAAGGAATGGGCAGAGAAAAAGCACAAAGATGCAATAAGGAGCAGAGAAGTTGGCTCCTGAGAGCTGGGAGAAGCAGCAAGCAGGGACATAGCTCACCTGAAGGTGAAAGCTGCTGTGAGGGGGATGTTGATGAGAGTAACTAAATAACTATTGTCGTTGTAGCCCTGACTGTAGCTGCCTCGACAGTGTGTGGAGAGGGGCATCTCCCTGCAGGCAGCAATGGCTCCTCTGTACCCCACAAGGCTGTGAACTGTGCCTTGGGACTGCTCTCTCTGCTGACAGCAGGGACTCTGCACAGACACTGTAAACAAAGGGGCTCACTTTGATACCAGTAGCATTCGAGGACATCATGCTACTGTTTATCTAACACCAAGGGAAGTTCACAGACCCTGTCAGAATGCCAGGAAAATGAGGCCTACATGTGAAAGTTCAAATCCCATTTCCCACCTGTCAGTGGCTGGGCTGAAGTGCTAGGTCATGGCAGGACTCCAGCCCTCAGCATCTTCAGCCACAAAGGGCAAGAACTGCCTGATCAGAAACCTGCATCTCTGCCCTGCACCAAAGCTTTGCACTGGACCAGCCAAAGCTGCCCCTTACTGCTTCAGGATGCTCAGGCCCTGGACTGACAACCCATGGACGTTTGTTGTCCTTTGCATCCCCTTTAGCCTCTGGAGGAAGAGTGTGAGCCAGAGGAGGTTCTGCTGCTGGTGTGGTGCTCTGCAGACAGAGAGCAGTGTGAGGGACAGGGAGTAACCTGTCATCTAGAACCTTATTTCACCAGCTTCCAAGCCAACCCTTCTCTTGAAAACGTTCTCTGTCCAACACTAAGGCACTCCTGAGAAACCCACTCCTTTGGCTCGTAGGAAACCTGTGAGGTCAGATTCCTCCATGGATGTGGGTTTGAAAAGTATGTCATGCCCAAGGTGGATATGTGCTGCGTAGTACTCCATTTTTCAATCCTTTGCTCTAATTTCGGGCCTGCAGGAGCTGAGTAGAGTGATCCTGCTTTTCCTGAGCTGACTTAGTCTCTTCTTTTAAGGACCACATCGCTCACAGAAGTGCAAACTCTGTGGGAGCTGGGGAGAGTTGTAAGCACCACACAGGACAAATGATACAAAGTGCAGGTTCTGTGGAATTCTCCTCCATCTTTTCATTTAAGACCTCCTGAGAAGAGCATTTGGGCATAAATCCCACTGGAATCAGCATTTCTTATAGGGATTGGTATTTGCTGAGGAACGGCTTACACTGCTCATCTTTTAACCCAGGCCTTCTTTTAGAAAGGAGGTACCTAAGTGAGTCTTTGGAGTTTCCTGGACAGAACAAAGCCCAGTGACAGCAATCAGCCTTTTCAGGCCTGCAATGGCAAGGTCTTGGACATGAATTTCGCATCTTTTTGGGAAGCAGAGGAATCCTGCATCTGCCTGTGAGGAGCTCAGCCATGGAAGTAACACTTCCCTTCTGGTTTGGTTTAGTGTTTTTTTCTTTTGGACAGCAGCTCTTTATAATATCAGTGGAGCCTGCTCCCAGCATGGTTGACTGGACCCTGTGAGCAAAGGCACTGCAGGAAGTCTGGAGAGGAGACAGTGGTACTTAAGGAGGCTTTGTGTCCTGCGAGCTCAGTGCAGCCCTGGCAATCAAAACTCCCGAAATCCTGCACTCTATGGCAAGATTCCATTCCTGGCAGCCTGCGCTCAAGCTGTCCGTGCCATGGCTCTGTCCGTGCCCTGGCTCTGTCCATGCACAGGCCCAGCTGTGGCTCCGCGCTGCTCCCCAGTGCCCCAGGCTCCCCCCTCACAGAAGGCCCCGCCCCGCCCCAGGCGCCCCCTGGCGGCTGTCCCGCCCCGCCCGCCCCGAGCAGCCGCGTTCCCTTCCCATGGCGCCCCCCAGCGGCAGCCGCCCCTCACTGCGGGCACGGAGCAGGGGTCAGGCCCCGCTGCTCATCCCGTCACTTGCTCCCTTCTTTTCCACAGCAAAGGAGGCTTCAGAGGAAGTCTTTTCCTGCCGTCTCCCTCTGCTTTACTTTGTGGGGTTCGAAGCTCTGTCCTGCAGGCTGCCCTGCTGTGTCCATAAGTGCTACTGCAGGAAAAGGCCCCTTCGTTCTCCCGCCAGTTGTCACTGCTGGCTCAAAAGCATCGCCCAGCTCTGGTGGCAGGAACAGCCCGCGGCGCAGTGGGTGCCATCCCTGCCCAGCCGGGGCTCTCTGACAGAGCAGCAGCAGCAGCGCTTTCCTTGGCTTCACCTGGGAAGGCAGAATCCTCTGTAAATCCGCAGGTTTTCAGGTTGCGACAGCTCCTGCTGCTGGGTGAATTCTACTGGCTCATTATCAAGGCAGCAGTATAGACATACACTATACAGAGCAACCGCAACACGGTCCAAAAATCTTGCAAAGCCAAGAGGGTTTGTGTGGCTATATGGGGACTGTCATGCTAGTAGCACCTCCTCCACTGCTTCTGTGCAATGCCAGTGTTGGACCATTTTCCTCTGCAAGTAGTCACCCCCAGTTTCATTCCCTGGCTGTTGTTTCCTTTGCAAAGCACACTTGCCCACATTCCTGAGTTCCAGCTCTCAGGATGGAGCAGCAGCCCATGTTGTTGCACATGAAGGAAGGGTCTGTCTCCACTTCACTGTGCTGGGAGAAACCACTTTTACTAAGACATAGGACATAGTGATACTGATAGTGATACTCAGGACATATTGTTCTGACTTCTGAAGTGATTGTGGAATGCCTCAGACTTTAAATTATGTGGAAATACAGATGCTTGGGATACCTTGAAAGAAGGAGAGAGACCTTCAGTCTTCATGATCTCCAGCTGGAGCACTTCAATAATGCAGTTTTATTTTCCGTGCAGTGTGGACTGTTTTATTTACCTAGTGGAAGGATGTCAGATACCTCTAGAAAGCTAAAATATTTGTGGTGCTGTTGATATTTTGTTGTTTGTTTGTTCCTTTATTTGACTTCTCCATTTAGAATGATAAATTGGAAAAGTCTACTGCTAGATCATTTTGCTATGATTTGACATTGTGTGAATTCATATTTCATTGTTTCTTCTCCAAAATAATAGGAGTCTGTGTTTTATTAGTTGTGCCATTTGATTATGTCTTCAGGTGGCTTGATAAAAACTTGTATTTTAATTTTAATCCCAACATTATATGGGGTCCGTACTTTGACTGTTTTAAAAGAATGTAAATATCTTGTTAGTAAGTACAGTAATTTCACGAATACAAGCCGCACCAATTTGACCAAAAGTTTGGTGGAAACCCGGAAGTGCGGCTAATATTCGAGGGCGGCTAATACATGAACAATATCCTAAAAGCTGCCAACACGGAAGTGAGAGCCCGCAGCAGACCCAAGCCAAGCTGGAGCCCGGCCAGCCCCGGCTGAGGTGGGAAAGCCTGGCAGAGGCGGGGCCAGCAGTGTGGCGGGCGGGCGGCAGAGCCCGGGCCAGCAGGGCGGGGGAGCCTGGGAGAACTGGGGCTAGCAGTGCAGGGGAGCATGGCAGAAGCAGAAAGCCCGGCGGGTGGGGCTGCCTGGCAGCGGGGGAAGCCCAGCAGAATCAGGGCCAGAAGCGTGGGGGAGCCCGGCGGTGCGGGGGCCTGCATTGCCGGCCAGGACGAGCAAACGCGGTGGCAGTGCAGACAGGAGGGGGTGGCTGGTGAGCCTGGTGGCGGCCGCCCCGCCGGCAGAGCCTGGCAGCGGCGGCAGCCCTGCCAGGCGGGCGAGCTAACATGGCGTGGGGCGGCCGGCGTGCCTGGCAGCGGCGGCGGCTGGCCCGCCGGCAGGGCGAGTAAACGCGGCAGCGGGGCGGTGCTGACGGGAGAGGGGGGCCAGCGAGCCCGGCGGCGGTGGCAGCCCTACCAACCGGGCGAGCAAACATGGTGCGGGGCGGCCGGCGTGCCTGGCAGTGACGGCGGTGGCTGGCCCGCCGGCAGGATGAGCAAACGCAGCAGCGGGGCGGTGCTGACAGGAGAGGGGGGCCAGCGAGCCCGGCGGCGGTGGCAGCTCTGCCGGCCGGGCGAGCAAACATGGTGCGGGGCGGCCGGCGTGCCTGGCAGCGGCGGCAGCGGCCGGCCCGCCGGCAGGGCGAGTAAACGCAGCAGCAGGGCGGCCGGCATGCCTGGCAGCGGCGGCGGCGGCTGGCCCGCCGGCAGGGCGAGTAAACGCGGCAGCGGGGCGGTGTTGACAGGAGAGGGGGACCAGCGAGCCCGGCGGCGGTGGCAGCCCTGCCGGCCAAGCGAGCAAACATGGTGCGGGGTGGCCGGCATGCCTGGCAGCGGCGGCGGCGGCTGGCCCGCCGGCAGGCGGGGTGGCCGGCGTGCCTGGCAGCGGTGGCGGCGGCCGGCCCGCCGGCAGGGCGAGTAAACGCAGCAGCGGGGCGGCCGGCGTGCCTGGCAGCAGCGGCGGCGGCTGGCCCGCCGGCAGGGCGAGTAAACGCGGCAGCGGGGCGGTGTTGATGGGAGAGGGGGACCAGCGAGCCTGGCGGCGGTGGCAGCCCTGCCGGCCAAGCGAGCAAACATGGTGCGGGGCGACCGGCATGCCTGGCAGCGGCGGCGGTAGCTGGCCCGCTGGCCAGGCGAGTAAACGCAGCAGCAGGGCGGCTGGCGTGCCTGGCAGCGGCGCCGGCAGGGCGAGTAAACGCAGCAGCGGGGCGGCCGGCGTGCCTGGCAGCGGCGGCGGCGGCTGGCCCGCCGGCAGGGCGAGTAAACGCGGCAGCGGGGCGGTGCTGACGGGAGAGGGGGGCCAGCGAGCCCAGCGGCGGTGGCAGCCCTGCCGACCGGGCGAGCAAACATGGTGCGGGGCGGCCGGCGTGCCTGGCAGTGGTGGCGGCGGCTGGCCCGCCGGCAGGATGAGCAAACGCAGCAGGGGGGCGACCGGCGTGCCTGGCAGTGGCGGCGGCAGCTGGCCCGCTGGCAGGGCGAGCGGTGCTGACGGGAGAGGGGGGCCAGTGAGCCCGGCGGCGGCTGCAGCACCACCCGGCCGGCCCCGTCGGCAACCATGAGCGGGCCGAGCCTTCCTGGCCCCGCCCCGAGCTAGTAAACCCCGCTATGCCGCGATCCTGTTACTAATTGGCCAATTTGTGAAAGCTGCGCACGGATTCTCGCTACGAACGAAAGTGCGGCTAATATTCGGGGTGCGGCTTATCTATTGACAAAGACAGCAACATTGTTGAGGCACCGGAAGTGCGGCTTATACTCCGTGCGGCTTGTATTCGTGAAACTACTGTACTAATTAACTTTCACTAAAAAAGAGTGCTCTGTGCTGTCCTCATGAAATTCCTGTTTGTAAAGGATATAAATAATGTACAAATTTCTCACTCTGTCTTTACTCTTGCCTGCACCCCTTTAGAACAGTAGGTTACCTGGACCTCAGGTCTTTCTTTTGGTGCATGTAGCAATGTTTAGACCTGATGAACTTTCTGAGATTATCTCAATGGACTTTATATGCAGATACAAAAAAAGAACAATATTTCTGTGAAGTTCTGTAAAGGAGCTTATCCTGGCCTTAGAAAGTCTACCCCAGGCTAAGAGATTGACTAAATTTCTTATTTATTCCAAAGAATTTCCTGACACTAGTCTGCTACTATCTGAGGAAACCCCTAGGAGATTTAGCATACGGATGTTAGGCTTAGCTACAGACTAGAAATTTTTCAAAACATGCAATATTTTTATTTTTAGCATGTTTCTGGAAGGAAAGATTTCGAAAGTTTTAAGAGATTTTCTACTAGAGGCTTTCTTGTAGATGGACACACAAGCAAAGGTTGTTGCTCCTTGCAGCTTGAATATTAACCTCACCTAATTTTTAACATTGCAGTACATTTCTAAGAACCTTAATGGAGAGCTATGCCTGTTGAATTTCCTCAAAACATGAAATAGGAAATGAACCATCTTATCCTGTATGACTGGATATCACTCACTATACTATCAAACAGCCATCAAGCACAGGAAAAAAGGATCAAACAAGGGGCATGTTCTAGCATACAGTATAGAAGTGAAGGATTTATTTGAACAAACAAGTTTATAATGTAGTTTAATAGAGAATTGATTTTTTTTCCCATGACAGATGTTTGTTTCAATTAATTTGAAGGAAGATGGAGTTAAATCTTGCAGTCATTTACCTTATGTGCCTAATTACAACCAAGATGACAAATGTTTTCCCATTCAATACCGTGCTGAGACGTGGCAGTTCTGAGCCATGACAGAGCAGGAGGGGCTCACAAACAGCCCTGCCAGACGTGCAGGTTTGTCCATCAGGGACTCCAGCGTGGACATGTAAGAGAGATTCAATGGCACCCATTTCCCCTACCCTGCATTACCTCTTCAAGTCCAGCCTGTAAGCTGGCACTTCCCAACCCACCACTAAGCTATGCCCTCAGGTGTCACTACTACACATCTCTGATGGGAAATTCACCACTGCCCAGCACAGCCTGTTCTTGAAACCCAACTGAAAAAAAAGCACAAAAAACCAGAAGGATTGAAAAGTCCATCCCAGGGTGTGTGCCATTTTCTTTTGCTGTCCCAGACTTAATCATCATCAGACACCCACTCATGACTCCCAGGTTACGTGAAAAACCCCCGCAACTTTCAACTCTCAAGCCCTGAAATTCTGCCCAGCCCCCAGTTTATTTTTCTGAAAAGCAAAATTTGCCATTTCCTGATCACTGAACCTAAGATGGGCTCCAGCTGTCCCATTGTCCAACAGTCCTCTCTTCACAAAGAGCAGGGTCAATGGCACCTGCCCTACAAGGCTCACTCACCATCTGTGTCACAAAGTCAACTGCAACACACTCCAAGAAACTTCAAGACAGTTCTCTCTCTCTCCCCCTCTCTCTCTCGGCTTCTCTCTCCCCCCTGCTCTTCTAGCAGTACAGATGTCTTGACCTTGTTCACTGCCGTTTGCAGAGCCATGGTCACCTGGGGGAGGAAGGGCAGCCACAGATGAGATGCAATGGGTGACCTGGGCAAGAACGTGCCACCATGGCCACCCCTCCCCTGAGTCAGCATGTTCAGCCAGGTGGAGAGAGGATGGCAAATCCTCCGTCCCGTGCACCCTGCCTGCCTGTCAGGTCAGCCTCTGCACAGGGGGGCTGCTGTTCCACAAGTCTGTCCTTGCATTCCTGATCACACCTCAGCCTAGTCGACAGTTCTGGCACTAAGCTGAGCACTTCCTCTACCTGTGATCACTGCTGCCGTTTGGGACTGGCCCAGGAGCAGAGCTCTGCCTGCAGATGACCCCCAGGCTGCAGCACAATCCCAGCGCAGCTCTGTCTGGGCAGCTGCAGCAGTGATGGTGGGTGACTAGCTCAGACAGGCCGTGCCTTTCTGCAGGGTGGATATTGTTGAGTCCTGGACTGTTGCAGTCAGTGAGTCAAGGGCCTGCCTGAATCCTTCAAGCAGAAGCCAGAGTGCAGCAATTGAATTAAAAACTTTGAATGGATTGAAACATGTTAAGCCACCCACACATAGAATGGGAGTTTAAGTAGAGGAATAAGTTTAGGTATAAGTTTATACATAAGTTTGAGTTTTAGGATAAGTAAGTCAGTAAGTAAGTTTCAGTGAGAACTGTACTGTTTTTAGTAAGCAAAAGGTTCAAGATGCCAGAGTAGAAGAACAAGTTCTAGCGAAGGTTAATAAACACACTAATGTTTCCAAAAGAGGATCCGGAAGCTCTTTCTTAGACACTACTTAGACAAAATAGAACTTCAGTGAGAATATTGGTTACATTTTTTAGATAGAACAAGATAGATGGTATACATACTTTATACGTATCCTAGCATGTTAAGAAAATAGAATTTTCATAGGTTGAGAGAAAGTGGTTTGAATTTACATGTTATCTTGTTAGAAAAACCCTATATAAGATTATGTATTGGAGAGAGTTAGTGCTTTTGCTTTTGCTCTTTGCCTTTTGCTTTTTTGCTTTTGCCATTGCTTTGCTATGCCTGCCCAGCGTCTGCAGCACCCGAGAAGAAGATAGGCGCTCCAGCAGCGTCACCAGCCTCTCAGGCAGCCCCGGGGATGGTTCCTGCTTTTGTTCGGGACTTTATGTTAAAACTTAGCATGGACTTTAATGTCTATGACTGTACCTTTGAAGACTGATGTGCTTTTAGAATAAATAACCTTTTTAGCAACTACTAGCTGCTTTAATCATTTAGAGATAACCCGATACAAAGGGTGCGTCAGGAGTGTCAGAGGTTCTTAACCTCACACTGGACAAGCTGGAAGGGCATCAGCACTATCCTGCATGCTGACCTTCATCATCAGCTGTGCTCTGGCCTGTACGCCTGCCCCAACTACTCCCACACCCCAAGAGCTTCTTTCTGCTGGGTGAGCATATGCTCAGCTACCTTTGCTCCCAGTCCACTGACACCCATTAGCCATGGTCACACCAGCAGTGAGCTCCTGGTGTCTGTCGTACCTGCCCGTGGGTGTTCCCCAGTTCAGTAAGCGAAGATGCTCGCCTCAGCATGTAGTTGGTGCCTCTGCATTTTAAAAGTGATAGCCCAGTACAGCTACAGCATAGCAAGGAAAACAATCTTCCAATGCATTGGAGTGTAACAATTTTATTGCGAGTCAGGCTGAAATTAGGAGTCTTTGGGCTTCATCATCATCTTCATCATCATCGGTCTTTAAGTCCTCCAGGAGACGTGTTCAGGTTGACAGCTCACTGCACATGTGTGGTCAAGTTCTGCTGAATTGGACTAGCTAGTTCTTGATAGTTTCATTCTTATTCTGACTAATTTATTTCTTCTTAAAGGATAATTGTGAGGTACTCTACAGCAACAGTACTCTACTCTGATCTAAACAATGCTCCATTAATGGAACTTTCTAGAGTCTATAGTCCTAACTAAAATATAACTACAGCTAAGAAAACCTCAAAACATTAAATTTCCTATGAATGATGCAGCTCCTGTTAAAACTCATGGGATGTCTGAATCTTGGCCTAAACACCATGCATCCCCTTTCCACTCCTCTCAGCTGGCTCGGCACAGAGTCCTCCTCAGGCGCAGGTGTCTCCTGTCCACTCTTCCTGCACTTGCTTGGCTGAGAGGATCAGAGCAGCCAGGCTGGAGGCAGGATGGCCTGAGGTCACAAATGGATGCTGCCCAGAGGAAAAACACAAAACAAAGGGACCCTTACTTTGCAAGACCACAGGCTCAGGCAGGATTCCACTGGCTCCCAGCAAGATGCACAAAGAGGACTGAGGGCACCATCTGCCCCTCTGCCTTCCTGTGCCGCACCTGCCTCAGCCAGGCCCACGTGGCCCACCCTCCTCTCCCTGCCTTCATGTGGGTCTCCTCAGCTCACGGGCCTTTGTGCCGCTTTGCTTTTTCTTACCTGCAGGAGTTCCTGGGCAGACCAGCGCCTGTCCTCGTCTGCCTGCAGGCAGCACCGGAGGAAGTCGCGCAGGAGAGGCGAGTGGTGCCTGGGGTTCTGCAGCTTTGGGGGCCTGTTCCTTTCGATAAGTTCCAACACCTACAACAAATGGAAGAGGACGTTCCAGCTGCTCCTTCGCTAGCCACAACAGCTCTCCCGCTTTTGAAGCTGCACCTTACCCTCAGACGGGCTTCCCTCTGGTAAGGAGCTTCCCCTTCCACCATTTCCAGCCCCACAATCCCCAGCGACCAGATGTCCACTTTGGGGCCGTAGGCTTCGCCTCTCACCACTTCTGGAGCCATTCAGTTGGGAGTGCCCACCCTGGAGCTGCACTTGCTGCGCTCAGGGCTGAGCTGAGCACAGAGGCCAAAGTCAGCTGAGGAGAAAAACAGACCCTGTCAAAGCCAGCTGCCCCTGCCCAACCTGGCACAAGCATTGCCCAGCCCAAGCCATGGGCAACTGGCTGGAAAGGCAGCCATACTCTGCTTCCGTGGGGCCAGAGCCAGCAAAAAAGATGTTGGCCTCTTCACAAACACCCTCACCCTTCACACACACTGGCCCAGCAGTCCTTCTGGAAAACTGGCACTCACCCAAAAGCAGCCCAAGAACACATGCTGGGAATGCTGCACCTGCCCAGGGATACCCATCCAATTTCACAGATCCGTCCAGGCCCACGAGAATGTTGCCACCTTTGACGTCTCTGTGGATGACTTGGCGGGAATGAAGGAAATGCAGTCCTTGCAGGCACTGAGAGAGAAAAGACCGAGGGAAGGGTCAAAGTTGAGGACCTGATTACATCCCACAGGAAAGAAAAGGGCTGAACAAGACTGACAGCTTTCTCCTGGAATTGGGAGGCAGGGCGCAGCATCATGGTGAGAAAAGAGAAAGGGAAAGAGCGTGCTGCTTCAACACTCTTAGAAGGCTTCCGTTTTTTTGAAAGGCATCTGAGTTTCCTAAAGCCCTTCCTGCTTTCAGTAAGAATCATATGAATGTTGGCTGGGAGGCATCATGGCAGACATTTTCTTGATAGCCTTGTGGTAGCAGAGGAGGAAGCAGCACATTAGACATGTTCCAGAATCCAGTGCCATCTGGGCTGAAATGCTCTCCTTTGAGGCTGAGAACATCTCCATTGCCCTTAGCTTGAAAATTTGCAACTTGCATGCCTGCTTAGGGCAGCAAGGAATGCAGGACAGTCATATGGACTGCATGCAAAGATTGAGAGGAAAAGCTGACAAGACAAAACAGGTGAAACCAAGCAAGCGAGCAAGCATGAGCACCAGAGGACAGACAGATGGAATCGTGCAAGAACAGAGTCCAGGGAGTGAAGGGACACGGGCAGGCAGTTCATTTCAGATGCTCTTTCTTCTTCTCCATGTTGTGACAGTAGCTCCAAAAGAAAGCCATGAGCAAGAAATCTCTGCCGTTCCTACCCACCAGTTGACAAGGACCATGCTGGGCAGGCCAGGGGAAGCACAAGCGGGATCCCTCACTCCCGAGAGACAGCACCGACCTGTCCTTCCTCCAGGTACACTGCCCTGAGCACATCTGACAAGGTGCCACCATCCATGAACTCCATTGCCAGCCAGAGTTCCCCATCAACTAGGTAGTTGGAAGAGGAAAATCGGAGCATGGTGAGAGAGGAGTGGGCACAGCTCAGTCATCCCAGGGCCTGAGGCAAGCTTTTGCAACTGCTCTCCAAGCTACAGGTGCCAGAAGAGATAATTGCACAATAAGTGCCACCTCCCCGCTAGGCCCCAGAGATGACTCCAGAAATCATCAACAGCTCCCTTTTCTGCCAGTGACCAAAGGGCTTGGTCACTTCTGGCTTGCACTATCTAAAGGAACAGTGACATGACACCAGCCCAACCTGTCTAAGAAGGTAACAATATTGGCATTCCTGTTGTCCCTCATGGCCAGGATTTCATTGACAGCCAGCTCCTCGGACATGCCCTCTTGAAGGCTCATTTTCTTGATGGCCACCTAAAAGGACACTCACTTGAAGACCACTCTCTTGAGAAGTGGCTCCTTGGCCCAGATCTCAGGGAGCACAGAGCGAGTGCTGGAGCAGTGATGCAACAAACTGTGCCAAACCACCTTTGGACTAGACAGCAGAGCTTAGGAGAAGCACCGCAGCCCGTCCAAAATGCATTCTGCACTCTGAGCCAAGATAGTGCTTCAGAGCAACAGCCTCTGCTGCAGCCATGGAGCGGCCAGCCAAATCTCCAGGCTGAGCTCACTGCAGTGGGGAAAGTGCTGCAGAGCTGCCAAATCTGCTGGGAGTGTTGACACTTTACCTGTTGTCCTGTGCTGGCATCCAGGGCTTTATAAACAGCTCCAAATCCCCTAGAAAGAAAAGGCAGCAGAGAAAGCCCTTTAGTCCCTGGCAGTGAAAGCAGGCCCAGGCAGGAGATGTCCCCACGCTGCCTGGACTGTTTAGAAAATGCCTGGCTGCAGCGTCTCTTCAGCCACTATCCCACCAGCTTCTGCCATGCAAGGCAGGGGGTGCAAGAGAAAACTGAGCTGCAACATGAAGACCAAGGGCTGCTGCAAATCTCCAAGGCACACGCCCAGTCAGGTCAGCTCCAAATCTAAGGGGGCTTTGTCCGTGTGTGGGTGTGCATGCATGTGCACGTAAAAAAGTGGAGAAAAATTATATTCAAAACACTGTTGTTGAGAATCTGACAATTCTTGGGTGCCAAGGTGTTCTTTTAGGCCATAAAGATGCAGAGGCAGGAGATCTTCCAGGTCCTGCTCCTTGCCACAAGCAGGACATTGCCAGCGCCAAGTTGTCTTTGATGGTGCCTTCGGATTGCTCTGACTCAGCAGTCCTGAGTGATGGCAGGAGACCAAGCCATGGTCTGGTGGTATTTGGAGCTTGCCTGACTTCACGCTTGATATTGCACAGGCCAGACATGGCCAACGGTTTTGTAGAAGGAGCAGGCGTCACTCTTACCCTCGTCCAAGTTCTTCAAATGCCGTGTATTTCTTGGTTGGCTGGCCCACACTCACAATGCTCCCTGAAAGACAAAAGCAGTGCAGGACACTCACTTTCTAACAGAGAGGCCACTCCACAGATGATCCCAAATGCAGCCCCACTGTCACCAGCTCTGGGCCCTTTGCAGTCACTTGGCTTCCAGCCGCTGACAGCAGCAAGTGGGAGGGCAATCTTCTCCACCTTTGAGCAGCTGGCCTTTCCAAAAAGGACTTTCTTTCCTTCAAGCACAGCATCTCGTGTGATAAGCCCAAATAATGGGCCTTTAAGAACGGGGCCCCCAGAACAGAGGAAAGGCCTTTGCAGCTTTTGCATTCACATCAACCCTCACTGGCAGGACCACTTAGGAGCACAAAGTGTCTGAGCCAGGAAGAAGGAGTGAAAACCACAGCCAGAAAACAGCCGGGGCCAGAGAGCTGCCTGGGGCCTGGTCACTCACTAGGGGCCAGCATTCTGCTCAAGCACAAACAATGATCTCTGCTTTTGTCTTTGGCACAGAAGGCAGTGCAGGCAGAGCCAAGGCAGTGCCAGCTGCCCTCAGAGGCAGCAGGAGCAGCCTGAGCGATCTCTCGCTGCCTCAGAGCACAGCCACAGGTGCTGCAGGGAGGCCCAAGAGCCTCTGAGACACTAAAGCCAGAAGGAACTGCTGCCATGGCCAACACTGAGACACAGTGCAGGCAACACAGTGCCCTGGCAGACAAGAAATACAGCAGCAGACGTACTCAGGCTCTTCAGGCTCTGCTCCTCTCTCAGCTGGGGCTGCTGGGCTGGGCTGCTGGACGATGTGCTGGCAGCTGGGGGAGTGCCGGCTGCGGCAGGCACTGCCGGTCCAGCAGCACGCTGCAGTGCAGAGCGTGTGTCGAGCTGCGAGAGGAAAGGATTACCTGTCAGAAGGGGGGCTGGCACAGATGCCCTGCGGAGCACATGGCAAAGGCAAGGCCTTGGGCAGCTGCTGTCAGCCAGCGCCAGGCCTCTTCAGCTGGGGGCTTTTGGATGTCCCCTGCTCCAAGGCAATGGGAAAACTCCAAAGGCTACTTTGATGCAGGAGCTCTTGGCCAATTCCATGCTCCATTTTATCCACTTTTCTGCAAGATGACTGCAACAAGGTATTGATGCACTGGCAAAGATCCAGAAGGAGATCAGAGCACTGCCCCAGAGCCTTGTTGCTTTCTGACTTCTGTGCTCTGCTGGGCAATGAAATCACCCTGCAGCGGGCATCCAGGTGTCTGACCAGAAGGCCAGAGCATGTACCTTTTCTGATCTGTTTCACTGATTTCCCCTCTGTATTTCAGGCTTTAAGGAGTGGCCCTTCAGAGCTGCATTCCAGCCCTTGCAAGACCCAGCAGCCTTTCCAATGCACAGCTGCCTAGGATTCTCCTCACCAAACTCTGCTGTGACTTTGCAGAAGGGAAACACAGTCTACTTTGTGCCTGAAGCTGATTAGACCATGGAGAGGAGCCAGTGTCTCCTAAGTATCCTGCAAGGCTGTGGTCTCCGGCTTTGCACCTGTCTGTGCGCTGAGCACAGGCAGCCTACACAGACACTGGGCACCAAGGGGCTCACTTCTATGCTGGGACTACTTTAATGCTGCCCATTGTCTGATCCCAAGAGACATTCTTGGGCCCTCCCAGCAACCCAGCAAAGTCATGCTTCAATGTCAAAGGTCAGAAGCCAACAGCCAGGGGTGCCTGGCTTGGCAGAAGCAGCACTACGCCATGGCAGGCACAGAGTCAGCCACAAGTACCAAGGGCTGGGTCATCCACAGCGTGAAGCTTGGCTCTGCACCACAAGGCAGGGCCAAGCCCAGGTGCCACTCACTGGCTCTGCAGGTTCTGGCTGTGGAGGGGCTGCAGCTGGAGGCTTGATGTCCTTCTGCTCCTCTTCAGCCTCTTCCTCAACAAGAGAGGGAGCCAGAGGTGCTGAGCCTGCTCTTGAGCCCTGCAGACAGAGAGCAGTGAGAGAGAGTCTGGGAGCAGACAATCCTTTAGGAGCTGGTTTCTGTTGAGCTGGCTATGCAGCCAGAAGAGGGGGAAATCATAGACTTTGATACAAGTGGCATTCTGAGTCATGAAAACCCCATGAAGATGGGTGAATGAGCTGGGACTCCATCTTTCTGAGTGTTTGGGCTGCCACCGTTGGCTTTCATCTCTTGAGAGGCTTTGCACTGGAAAATTAGGAAAGAGCCAGTGCTCCCTTTGCTACTGCTGAGGCCAAGAGCCAGTTGGGCTTTCTCTCAGCCTGCCAGGCTGACACTCTACACTCTCCTACAACAGGCCAAGCTCACGGCTTGCCCCACAATTCTTACACCAGCAACATCACAGGTTCCTTTGCCACTCACCAAAGGACAGGTTTGCCTCCATTCACATGTGAGGTGACCTGCAGTGAGCAAAGGAAAAGAAGCCAGATGTCCTTAGAAACGTGCCTGTCTTGAGGAGTTCCACAACACAATTTAGTCCAAACGGAGAGCATTTCCTTTTTCCCAACATTCCTCCAGGAGCAAGCGTTCTTTCCCATGGCCAGCAAGAGAACAACAAGGACGCTAGCCTAGGCTCTGTCTACATTTGGGCCTCTTTTGTCAGGAGGCAAATAGAAACATGGTCATGGAAATGCTGGTTTTCCCGTAACAGTCAGAGCTTCACTTCTGCCCAACTGTTCATGCAGTGTTTTCCTCTTCTCTTCCCTGCATTTTCTCGACTGCTTTAGAAATCTCACACATGAATTCCCATCAATTTGTGGAAGACGACAGCCCAGGAAAGCTTCCCCCATGGGCCCTCTTCTCTGGGGCAGCTCTCTGCTGAAGCAACCTGGGAACAGCTCCTGGCTTCAGCAGCAAACCCTGACTGCTTTGGTGTTTTTGCTGCATGGCCAAGGGAATCGCTATCTTGGCGCACCGTAAAGGGTCAAGTCAGACAGCCAAGGCCTCTCGGTGTCAGAATGTCCAGCAAAAGATGCTTTCCCTCATTCCCAGAGAGAACCACAGAGTTTGTAGACAGCCCATCCTTCCTCCAGCGAGTCATTTTCTGCTAATGGCCCATTGAGTCCCACTGTGGGACTGATAAAATTGCTGCATCCCATTGGGAGTTGCTCCAGCCAGGGGGAAGAGCCCAACATTTCTTACCAAGATAAAAACAGAGGTTTTGGGACACTAAGGGAGCCCTTTCTCCACTGGACTCCAGAGGAAAACCGGATTTCTCCACATCATCACTGGACCTTTAGAGGGAAACTGCATCTTCTGCAGGAGCACTGCTTCAACTGAATCACATCTGTCACTGCAGGAGGATGCAGCCACCATTTAATGGGACTGCTACCAACACCCTGCCTGACAGGGTGTCAGGTTGTACTCTGACTTTGTCAGGGTTTGGAGTTTGTTTCTTTGTAGTACTGTATTTCTATTTTAATTTCCCTAGAAAAGAACTTATTTCTAATTCCCATATTTTTGTCTGAAAGCCCCTTGATCTCAAAATGATAATAATTTGGAGGGAGGAGGTTTACTTCAGAGGATCTCTCCTTAGAATCTGAAAATGCAGGTGCTCTTGCTTGAAGCAGCAAGCTGAGGGAATGACAGACTCCACTGCCATGCACAGCTGCTTGGAGGGAATGCAGCCGCCGCAGCTTAGATTGCAAATCTTCTCCACTCGCCACCCGGTACAGACACCCCCTTGGGAGCTGACGCTGTTGGCAGGAGACTGACCAGAGTGGTGGCATCTGAATGGTCGTTTTGCTCCCAAACAAACTGGCTCACTACTCGGGCAAAAAGAGCAGAGTAAAGCACAGGCCAGGTGATGTGACCCCCAGGATAAACCTTTACTTATGCGTCAGGTGCGTCAGGTAGTAGCCAGAATAAGCAACAGAAAAAACGGTGCAAACCGCAGCACAGACTTGCTCGATCATTTTAGCACTGCCATGTGGCTTTGCACACTGAACGCCACCCAAGGGAAGAGCCAAAACTCCTCTCAGGGTGCAGGCCGTCTGCTGAGAGCTCCTTGATCACAAGGATCCTCCTGCAGCAGTGAGCGCAAGAGCTGCTCTGGGCAGCCAGGCCTTGCGCGCCCTGGGACAACGCTGCGCTGACAGCGCTGTGACGTAGCAGCGCTGCCTTGATCTCACAATGGCAGCTGCTCTGGGTTTGTTGCCGTAGTTGTTCCCAGCAATAGAATCTGTTGTACAGCTGATGCAAAGGAAAAGCCAGGGAATTTCTCCTCAGGCATGAAGTGGCAGGAAAAATTCCTCACAGTTCATAAGCCAGTGCTCGAGGCATCCCAGGGAAGCTCAGAAAATGCACCAGCCCAGCCGGCACCCACAAAATGCAAGCAAATATGACTTTTGGTCCCCAAGGCTTGAACTAAAAGCAAATCTGCTTCTACCTTCTGGAATATTTGTTGGCTCTGAAAAGCCAAACTTCTTCAATGACATTCAGGGGACAAAAGAAGCAGTGGAAATAAATTTCCAGGAGTAATTGTAGTGTGCGGTTGCTTCTGGAGCACATGGGTGAATGTTCACCTTTGTTTTGACTCACTTTGGAGCCTGACCTCCCTTTGTGTCAGGGAGGTGCTGGCTTAGCTCCTGTTGCAAAGCTCCTCTCGTCCTGCTTGCAGGTTCTCTGGCAACTTAACCTCTCAGAACATGCAGAAGGGCTGTGTGGTGATTCTTGGGCTGCCACAGTTTTGTGGTGTTGGAGCTGTGGCAGCAGCCTGCGGCCCACGGTTCCGCAATGCCCTGCAGATGGCGAGCCCAAAGAAGGTCCCTTTGGAGCAGTCCAAAACCACACTCTCCCAGGTGTTTGCCCAGGCTCTGTGTGCCCTGTATGATTCCCTGCAGACATTTAGATAGCCAAAGGCCAGTAGAAATGACAGGGACTCTCTCTTCTCTTGCAGAGTCCCCAGTTCAACCCAGGAGCCAGCTTGAGAAAGGAAAGAGTACTGGGTGGGAGAAGTGAACAAGTGCATGCAACTCCTCTGGAAACCAACTCTGTTCACCCATGGAGTAATGAGGCCAGGCTTAGCTTGCTTTCCTGGTGACTCAGCACAGGCAGATCCTCATCTGGTGGATGTGAGGTGGGGGTCCGTTGTGACGCAGGATCCCCAGGCAGGTGTGAAGGAGAGCTGCTTGATTGTAAAAACCAGGCCTTTGGAAGCAGACAGGCCTTCATCAGTGACATACTTTTCAATCATAACAAACGTAGTTCAACCAATCACCACACACCACCGTGTGCACACGCCATGGTTTCTCTGCCTTTACTGTGGTTTGTCTACCTCAAATGCAGCTGAGTCACTTTCCCTCAGTCCTTTCTTCCTCAGATGGAGCAGCAGGCTTGAGCCATGATTTTACAAGGTTTTCCCTGTATGCAACGAGCGAGCAAGGCAGTGTCTTTGAGGAGCCTTAGGCTGGGCTCTTCACACTTCATATGCTGAGGGTAATATTTGAAAATAAATAGCATTGCAAAGGCCCAGCCCTTCCTCGTTTAAAAAAAGACTGATCGTGGCACTTGGTGCCATGATTTAGTTGATGAGAAGGTCGTAGTTTATACCTTGGACTTGATAACCTCAACACTCTTTTCCAACCTACCTCATTCTCTGGAATTCTTTTCAGGTGTGGAATTATAGTGCTGAAAACCTGCACTAGTTACCCAGGAGAGTTCCTTCAATTTGAAAGCGTCTGTTTTTCCCCATTTGTGAGTCGACTCGCACCACGAAGGCAATCTCAGGCCTTAGAGAAGGAAGAAGGACACCCTAGCAAGGCAAGCCGAGTGTAGGCCCTCGCATCCCCTGGAGCAGAGCGCCTTGGTGCCCCAAAGGTTGGAGAGAGGGAAGTGTAAGGAGGACGTGCCCTTTCAGCCCTCCTTTACTCTTGCATACCCAGTGACCGCCAGGAAAGGGGGACAAGCGGGGCCTGCTCCCTGCTCCTGCCTCGCCTGGAGGGGTGGCTGGCACTGGGGGACACCAGGGTGAGAGGGACAACATCTCTACAGGGCAGGTGGTGTGGGGCAGCTGTCAGGGGGTGTGTGGGGCAGGGAGGGGACCCTGTGTGAAGGGGGAGAACCTTGGGCTGCTGGGAAGCAGCGCAAAGCCACGAACGGGACAACCCGTCAGGAGCACACAGCTGCAAAGGCACTGAGCGGTTCAGGCGCAGCGTGGCAAGGCAGGGAACCTACCAGGGCTCTGGAGGATTTAGAGGTCGTATTGCCAGAGCTCTGCAGTCAAGTGCAGTGTGGCAGGTTACATGCTGCTTCATTCTTCTCTCTAGGCGAGAGAAACAGGATATCATATTGCCAAAGTGGGCAAGTCCCAACTGAGAGGGAAGTTACGAAGCAGAGACCAAATAGAGCAGGTGATGGACACACTACAAAAAGGCAGGCTTCAGAAAAGCATAAAAACACAATCCTTCCAAAGTTTGGAAGCCTTGTGCTCTCTCCTCTCATTGTGAAACCACCCAAATGATGACTGTATGAGCAAGACCTGTGGGAGCTACTCTGCTGCTCCATTTCTCTCTTTAGCAGAACTTGTATTTCAAGTCCCTGAAAGGCATGAGCAGTAGAGAGGAGGTGACATAGAAACAATACTTGTGTTCTCAGTTTACACATTACACATTAACCCATCATGCATTAACCCAAGAAATCAGACTAACTGCACTCTTGTCCCGCAATCATTGTGGTTAGAATCAGCACCTTAGAAATAGGAGGTAGAAGAATGGAAGTTTAGGCCACACGAGCTGACCCAGAGCAAAGGTTTTGATCAAAGTAATGATGCTAACACAAACTAGCTGAATCCTGCAGATAGAATCATGGAGTGAAAATGTCCTTTGTATAGGAAAAGGAGTAATGCATTACTCAGTGTTACAAAGTAATAATAAAAAGGCCACCAGAAAGTGTGTCCATGGAGTTGTTTGTGCAGTATATTTATATAGTATATTTAGAGTGTATTTGTGGGCCTGGAGACCAAATGAGTCATCAGAATGATTTTACACATCTTTGCAAGGGATCATTTGTTCAGGAAAGTTTTTCCATTATTTTTCTGCTCAGGTAGAGGGCAGCAGTGCTGATGCCATTCCAATGTCAGCTGAGGAGAGGCAGAAGTTGTCCTCTTGCTGCAGAGGAAGATTGCAGCTGCAGTGTTTCCCTGGGCTGTACTCCAGGGAATCTCCGTCCCTGTGTCACCTGCAAGGCTCAGTCCTGGCAGCTCCAGACAGATTTGCTCAGAAGGATTCTCCAGTGGTCCCAGGCCTTGCAGGTGAGCCTTGAGCTCCCCATCCCAGTCTTTTGGAATCAGTAGAGCTGGTCTTTAGGGACCTGACTCAAGCACTGCTGGAGACTGGCTTTTGGTGCACCAAGATCCTGATGCACATGGATGGTTTTAGTGGGAGGAGTTCAGATATCACCCCAAGGTAGGCTCACCCATAGATGTGCAGGACCAGGTAGAAGGTTTGGGCAAAAAAGTGGAGCCGCTTATTCCCCAGAGACGGTCAAAGCATAACTACAAGAATAAGGAAAGGGATGAAAAGGCGTCTGGTTTAACCCAAAATAAAATCAACTGCATGGGACCCTGGACAAGGAAGGCAAGAAAGCAGAAGATTGTATACTAGAAACACTCATGTTTCTTAGAGCTATACTTTTATCCTACATGATATACATATCTCAAGTCAGAGAGAGATTAATTCTTTTCTAACAAAACTTACTGCATTTGCTTAGACCTTAAAAACAAAATGCATCTTGAATTTCAGCAGAGGTCAGTGATGTTTAAGCTGCCTTTTTGCAGCTGAAAATGTAGCTGATGAGATCAAACCCAAAAGCGTCTTCTCCCATACCAGCACCTGTGACAGTGATGACAGCAGCCTAGCAGGTACGGCATGTATTTTAGCAAGGAAAATGGCTCCTTTCCCCTCATGCACCAGGGAGACTGAAGTCAGAGTTAAATGTCTCTAAAATCCTTGGCTGCAATAGAGATTTCAATCCCCAAAAGGCAACAGAGGACTAACAGGATTATTAAGTAAATGGTTTTGCTCTCATCAGTAAGGTTTAAGGCTAAAACACCTCCATCATTTTCTGCTTGGTGTAACAACCCCAAAATCTCCAGCCTCTCTGTTCCAAATATCCTCCTGTCTCTAATTTTGCACAGTCCATGCTTCAGGTGCTGATGAATGGAGAATAAACTGCTGAATGCTTCAAATCCCAGCTTCCTAGGATCAGTCCTAATTTGTCTAATTTATAACTACCAATTGTTATGGGTGAATTGTTGAGAAATTGTTTGGGTTTTGTCTGTGTTTACCCAGTTATGTGTAATTGTTGTTAGTATTCACTATTTGCTGCTAAGTTCTGTGTCCCTGGCTGCCTGTACCTTTTCCCTGTCCCAGCACTTCCTTATGTAACCACTCCCACCTGCCTGTCTCTTCCCATGTCCCCCATACCTACTTGTTATCCACGCCAACCCTAATGCTCCTAGTTGTTTGTCCTCTCCCAGTTCCCATACCTATACTTTGTATCCACGCCCACCTCCCCATTGCCATTTAAATGAGAAGCAACCTCTGTAGGGATCGGCGCTCGGAAGATCTCGCGTTGTTACGGAAAGCTCGCGATAGGGATAGAAAGTGCAAAGTGAGGCAGCGGTCAGCGAAACGTATGTAACCAATCATAGAATACATTGCCTTATATGTACTAACCAAATATAGGCATAAGTGACTGCTATCGAATGGTATATAAGACTGGTGCGCTGGCAATAAATCGGCTTTTGTTGCATCCACCACGTTGGTGCCTGTGCTTCATTGCCCCTGGGACGGGATGTCCTTGACCGAAGCCCTCCGGTGTTAGAACTCGGTTGCGGAAAGCAACAAGTGGTGCCCCGTGTGAGGAAGTGTACGCCGGCCGAGAACCGGAGCAGCTATCGGTGGACCGCAGGCGGTCGAGGGGGGATCCGGATCCATGGAAGGGGTGAGTCAGATTCTCATCCAGTTAGCTCGAGACGGAAAGCTTTCAGTGAAAGCGAAAGATATACAAGGGTGTCTCGAGTGGCTCCTGAAAGATGGAGCGATAACCCATCCGCGGGATATTTTTGGCCCGGAAGGATGGGGGGCATGCACGCAAGCGCTGGCGGAGCATGCGATGGCTACCAAATCAGCCAAACATCTGAAAGTGTGGGGCACAATCTTGCAGTTGCTGAAGCGGGGTATGGAGGAAAAGGAGACTATGTGGGCGGCACGCAAGGCACTGGGGATGGACTGCCAGGGTCGCCTCCCGTTCACTGAGGAACAGGAAACGCAAGTAGAAAAAGGCGAATTAGAAATAGAAACAAAAGAGGAAGGCTCGGACTGTGAAGTTCTGATAGCACAAGAGGGAAAAGGGGAAGAAAAGCAAGTGCAGGAAGAGATAATGGCGCGTGTGTGTTTAACTTGTGGGATTATGAAACCAATGTCTGAAGGGTCGTGTCTGGGATGTATAAAGAAAGCATATCCAGTAACTGGAAAGAGGTTGAACCCTCCGCAGTACCCCTGGGACGATTTGCGGGAGGCAGAGCGTAGAGCACGGCCCACGCAGCCCGCTCCCTCGCCAGCTCCGTTGCCATCCGCGCCACCACAGTTTGTGGACCCAGAGGAATGGTTGCCTGGGCTAGCAATGAAAGCCCCGGAGGACCCGTTAGAGGTGGCGGCAGAAATAGCTAGTCCGGAAGCTGGACGAGGAGCAGATAGGCAAAGATGGCGCGAGAGGGAAGTGCCGCGCCCAGGAAAGGGGAACCAGTGGCGGGCCCCTGATAAACATCCTGACATTGCAGAGGAGGTTGAGGAGCTTACAGAACAGCTTGCGGCTGCGTGGGGGACGGAAGAGGGGGGAGACGAGGCAGCGGTCGGAAGCCGGAAACCGGGTCGGGAGCCTAGTCGGCTTGGGGGGACCTCTCGGGCCGGGAAGGCGCAAGTCAATGACCACAAAGTGCAGATGAACCTGCAGCAGTTACAGCAATTAATTAATGAAATAACTGCAGAGGTAGAAAGGCAAAAGCGTCTGCTTCAAACCCGGTCTCCTGTACCACCCTCCCAAACAGAACCATCCGGGATCAAATTCACTGATTGGCGACTTATAGCCGATGAGTGCATATTGGGGGGTTTGACTTTGCGACCCATTGCTACCGCTTATCCTGTAAGGGCAGTAGCCGGGGGGGGAGTGGAATGGGTGGCCCTAGAGCCCAAAGCCGTACAGCACCTCGCGGCTACCATAGAGGCTAAAGGATTGGGCCATCCCCTTACATTGACATTGTTAGATAGCATTCATGCTGGGGGACTTTTGCCATGGGACTTACGCAATCTGGGGAAAATAGTGCTGAAGCCCACTGCCTTTCTGATGTGGAAGGATAGCTGGACACAGCGACTCAGAGGGGAACTAGCCCGTGCGGCTCAGCAACGACCCAACCCCCTAGCAAACTCCTCCTTAGAGCGGCTGAAGGGATCCGCGGCAGGATTAGAAACACCACAACAACAGGCAGCAGCCTTGACAGCCCGAGAGATTCGAACGACTACTCAGGCATCATTGGCAGCATACACTGAGATTATAAGAGAGGTAGAACCCACTGCGCCATGGACGCGCATCCAGCAAGGTCCTACTGAGACCTTTACTAGCTTTGTGGACCGATTAAGTGTAGCGGTCGAAAATGCCGCTAATCTGCCTGCTGTCTCAAAGACTGCTATCCTAATAGATTGCATGAAACAGCAAGCAAATGCGCCCACTAGGCGAATCCTAGCAACAGCACCACGTGAGGCAGGGGTAGCAGATCTCGTAAAACATGTTGCTAATGTCCAACGCCATGAGGACTTGACACAAACCGCAGCTTTGCTCGCTAGGGCACAGCCTCCGACCTGTTTCGGTTGCGGCAAAATTGGGCACCTTCGACAGAACTGCCGGAACGGCAGAGCAGGTGGGCGGGGGCAAGGTGGAGGACCACAATGTTGGGCATGCAGAGGATTCGGGCACACGGCTAAGCAGTGCAAAAGGCCGGGAAACGGGAAAGGGGGCAGGGGACGCGGGGGCCCTTTGTCTCCACAGGCCAGCTACCCCGCTGCGATGGTTCAGGCGATGCTTCCATCGAAAGGCAACCTGAAGGAGCAGCAGCCCCCGGAGGCACTAGCAGGATCCCCAGGGTGGCCATGGTCGTAGATTGTTCGGACCAACCGCGGTGGAATATCACCTTTACAGCCCCGGATGGATGGATACCACAAAGCATCACCTTGATTATGACATTAGATACTGGAGCAGATTTAACATGCATTCCCCGCGCTCGCTGGCCGTGGAGCTGGCCATTAGGCCCGGCCATGCCTTTGATGGGAATCAATGGGATACAAATGGTTCCACGTAGCCCAGCTGTGCTCAAAGCAACAGGAGTAGATGATGATGGATCCTCATTTATGGCTCATGTTTGCCCTGCTTTGACGATCTCCCCAGATGGAGCCCTGGGCCGAGACGCATTAACGCAGATGAAAATTAAACTGACAAATTTAGTCTAAGGGCCACTGTTCATTTAGTTAGCATTGCTGCCGCCATACCATTACAATGGGACACCTCTACTCCGGTATGGGTTGAACAGTGGCCCCTCTCTGCAGAGAAACTCCAGGCAGCACACAGCTTGGTAAACAGAGAATTGCAAGCAGGACATTTGGAGCCTAGTGTCAGCCCATGGAATACTCCTATCTTTGTCATCCCTAAGAAAACACCAGGACAATTTAGACTGCTACATGACCTGAGGGCAGTGAACGCAATAATGCGGCCGATGGGGCCAATACAAAAAGGGTTACCTGATCCAACAGCGATCCCAGCAGGATGGCCTGTCATAGTATTAGATATAAAAGATTGTTTTTTCTCTATTCCGCTATGCGAAACAGATCGTGAAAAATTTGCTTTTACGCTGCCGGCATTAAACCATCAGGAGCCAAATGCTAGATATCAATGGAAAGTGTTGCCCCAAGGGATGAAAAACTCACCCACTATTTGTCAGCTTGTAGTGAGTCGCATATTGCAGCCAGTGCGTGAGTTGTCCAGTGGTGTCATCATACACTATATGGATGACATCTTAGTAGCACACAAAACGCCATCACAAGTAGAAGCATTGTATGCAAGGGTGCGAGACGTTTTGCATCAGGCAGGACTAGAAATCCATGAGGCAAAAGTGCAAAAGGGGCCAGAAATCAAATTTTTAGGGTATGAAGTAACTCTCAACAAAGTGCGAATCGCGCCCATAAAGCTACAGGGAAATATACGTACTATACATGATATGCAGAAAGTGTTAGGAACCATACAATGGCTTAGATCCACTGCACAAGTCCCACCACACCTTATGTTGCCTTTATACGAGCTGCTTAAGGGTAATACCCCTCAGGACAAGATAGAGTTGACAGAACAAGCTAGAGAGGCGTTAAAAAGCATTGAAGCCTTATTACATACTGGAACTGTAGCTCGGTGGGATCCATCTCAACCATTAAGTCTAGCCGTCACTATTGTCACATCAGGAGCGATCGGAGTACTTTTCCAAGGACCACTAGATAAACCCACAATTCTCAAGTGGATAGCCTCAAGTCAAGTAAAGACAGCATTCATTCGGCACACGGCCATGCTTAGAGCGATGATAGAGAAAGGGAGGAAAGTTAGTGTGCAGATCTATGGCAAAGATCCTGATACCATCGTACTCCCTTGTGGTAAAACAGAACTAGTATCTGAATGGCGGCATCAAGAGGATCTAGCCCTAGCCTTACAGTCATATGGGGGAACTCTTTCCTCCGGTAAGCACTTGTCCGCATTCACCCACTTGCGGCAACTACAAGTAGACATCCAGCCGCGAATAGTAGACACTCCGGTGTGTGGTCCTACCTTGTTTACAGATGCTTCTTCTCGCACACATCGAGCTGTAGTAACTTGGAAGGTCAAAGAGAAATGGCTAGTGCGAACCTTTGAAGATCCACGGCAATCAGTACAATCCCTAGAAGCAAGGGCTATCGCCATGGCTATGGAAGTATTTCCAGACAGTGCAATCAATATAGTGACTGACTCAATGTTTGCTTTTAAGCTGGTCAAAAATATGTACATTGCAGGTATGCCTACTACACCCATTGCCATACAAATAGAAAATAGTCTTGAAAAGCGCACAGCTGTATGCGCAATCCTCCATGTAAACAGTCATACAAACATTCAAGGTTTCTATCAAGAAGGTAACCAACAAGCTGACGCAGAAGCCTCTCGGGTCTATTCCCTTAGAGATGCCCGCCTTTTGCATGAAATACTACACTTAGGGCCACATGCTTTAGCAAAGCGTTGCAACATTCCAATAGCAGATGCCCGGACAGTAACTCAAACTTGTCCATATTGTGTGAAAACCCCTCTTTTCGAGGGAGGCCTAAATCCTAGAGGCCTGAGTGGCCAGGACTTATGGCAAACAGACTTTACTTGGTGTGAAGCTCTGAAACCGCGCCCGTGGCTTTGTGTCACGGTTGACACATACAGCGGGGTGATACAAGCAACACAACATGCAAAAACCACGGCGCGGGACGCAATTAACCATTGGTCCGTTGTCATGGCTGTATTAGGCATCCCTAAAACGATTAAGACGGACAATGGGTCAGCCTTTACCTCTTCGCAAGCAAAGCGATGGGCTGATAGATGGGGCATAGAACTCAAGACCGGCATTCCATATAATAGCACAGGACAAGCTATAGTTGAGCGTGCAAATCGCACGCTTAAGGAAAGGCTCTCCGTCATTGCGGAGGGGGAAGGGTTCCCCGCCACGCAATCAATACCTGTAAAATACCAGCAAAGAATTTTGCAGCTTACCTTGTTATCTCTTAATTGCTTTCTGAGAGGCTCGGCGAAATGTGCCCCGATGGAAAAACATTGGCAAAAGTCAGAAGTATGGTCCAAGCCAAAGGTGCAAGTACGCGATCCAGAAACGAAGGAATGGCAAAAAGGATGGGTTTTAGTTACACAGGGACGTGGGTACGCAGCCGTGGAGCTTGAAGAGGGAGGGCCCATCAAATGGGTCCCAGTAAAGTGGATTAAACCTGATTTGTCTCAGATCAATATTTCCACAGGTACCGAAGTAGTGAAAGAAGCAGACGACCAGCAAAAGGACGCGTGAAGAAGCACAGTGGATCACCGGCTGTAGCTACTTTGTTGTCTGTATGGTGAATACTGCCTTGCCAAAAAACAAGGTGTTGCTATATAAATATTAACGCTTAGCTAATTACGCATTGCAGGAAAAGGAATTGCTTCATCTTTATTAGCCTGCCGCACCAGCAAAATGTATCTTAGTCTGTTTAGAAGCTTATATTTCGTGAGCATAATGACTATCGTAGCTATATATGTTCCACCTCAGCCTAAGACTAACATTTGGGTTACTCTAGCTAATCTTACAAATCAGGAATCCATTTGCCTTGCCCTTTCGTCACCTGGTAACCCCTTCTCCACATGCCTTGTAGGTTTGCCGACGGATGTCTGGCCTTGTCCACTCCTGCCGTATTTTTGTGTTCTTCATGGCGACGAACCGCATTGTTCAAACAGCACTCCCGCATGCGATGCTAATAAGCCAAATAGGGTAGTTGAGCTATGGGATTTTTGGGTGCCATATCTCCCCGTTGCTCCTGCCGAGCCTCAAGAATTAGAACTGTTAGGCTCTGTAAAAATGGACAGTTGTTTATACTTTAAGTGGACCAATGAAAAGGTAAAGAATATTAGTGCAACAGTTGTGAATTCAAGCCTTCCAGTTTATAGGAATGCATCTGAGTGGTGCCAATATACTGCCAAGCAACTCTCACAATCCTCTGATCATCCTTTCTCTTTGCCTAGCGGCCTATTTTTGATTTGTGGTGATCGAGCTTGGCCAGGTATTCCCTCAAAACTTAGAGGAGGTCCTTGCTCGATAGGTAGATTGTCCCTATTGACACCCAACACATCCATGATTCTAAACATGTCCAGGTATTACTCCAGTAGGCGAATGCGACGCAGTGTACACAGTTTTAATAGCAAATGCCAGGATAATGTAAAGTTCTGGTCACCAGGAGAAATTATCGCAGCCTCCTTTTTAGCTCCAGGCGTTGCATCAGCTGGGACGCTGGCACAGCTTAACAAGCTAGGTTGTTGGTTAGCTAAACAAACTAATGCCACATCGCGAGCTATAAGTGATTTGTTAATTGATGTAGATTCTGTAAGACATGCCACTCTTCAAAATAGAGCTGCCATTGATTTTCTCTTATTAGCCCAAGGCCATGGTTGTGAGGAGTTTGAAGGCATGTGTTGTATGAATTTGTCCGATCATTCTGTATCCATACATAAGCAGTTGCAGACTTTAAATCAGCTCACTCAGCAATTGCAAATAGATGATGGTCTAGGGTTAGACGGATGGCTTAAAGGCTTAGGCATAGGCCCTTGGCTGAGAGACATTATTAAGAGTGGAATAATCATTTTGGTTGTAGTTTTGGTAGCAATGCTCTTACTGCCTTGTATAATCAGTTGCCTACAGGGTATGATTATCTCTATGTTTGATAACCAAAAGCCAGCCATGCTAGCAGCTAACGGACGCGCGAGAAACTATGTAATGTAAAGCAGGAACAGAAGCAAAAGATTTAGAGAGCTTGCCAGTTCAATATATAACATAGTTAAATTAGAAGGAGCTTATTACAGTAACTGTAGCATTTATCGTTGCAGCGATTACAGTTCGCCTTAAGTGTCCGCTTCTCAGCTGCCTCATCCGGCGTCCGACAACAACGTGAAACACTTCAACAACGACTGTATCAAACTGAGTGC